>NC_142036.1:63253725-63554796 GCF_982192425.1 Myodes glareolus | reverse complement strand
GTCCCCCTCTCTCAGCTTGTCCCCCCCCCGCTTTTTCTGTTTGTGCCTTTCTTTTTCTCCCTCTTCTTTAAGTAATAAATGTTTACCTTTATGTTTATTCTTATGCCTATTTACTATGTCCTGTAAGTCTTTTATCTGCAGCACTTGGTCACCCTCCCGTTTCCTGGCCGCATGGCTGGTACCAGCCTTTCCAGGATGAGTCTGCTGCCGCTTACTGCGGGGAACCTGCACTGCTCTAGCCTCTCTGCCTGGACTAGTGGCTGTGGACACCCCAAAATTATATTTTTTAAGAACAAAAGAAACTATGATTTGAAATTTTACTTTTCTGCTTACTTCAATATAGTTTGAATAGATATTTGGGAAAATTGAAAATATTGGATGTCAGTTGACATCCTGTTGACTGCAAGATGTAGCACTCTCAGCTCCACCACCACGACTGCCTGTGTATCACCAGGTTCCTGCCATGATGATAATATCAGAGGGCTGAACTTCTGAAATTGTAAGCGAGCCCTAGTCAATGTTGTACATTGTAAGAGTTGCCTTGGAAAAGTTTTTTTTTTTTTTCCACAGCAACAAAAATCCCAAGACAGATGTATGTAAAGTCACATCCAATACTATGAACACTGTAAGTATAAGTGAAGGTTCTTGTTTGGCACCAGCTCAACTTTTTCATGTTTAATGAGACATATAAACATTGTCTTCATAAGTAGGGTTTCACCATCAGTTTATGAAAAGTAACAAATAGCCTAAGTACAATTCTGAGATTTGGGGCATTTTCATGGGGTACCTTTGGCCAACCACTCAACTAGATACAACCCATTTCTGGCCCAGGAGGTTTTACTTGGTGGTAAAAGATGTCTAGTTAGGGTATAGGAATTAATTCAAAGTAAGAAAAGAGTTCTTATGAAACTGGGTTCTGATATGCTGTTCACCGGACTATAAAAAATTTTCCATAAATTTACATTAGGGTATCAGTTTGTTGGCCTAAAAATCAGTAGCTAAAAATTTTAGGTAAGTAGTAGAAATATTCAAAATGACTAAGATGACAAAAAACAGAGATAATATTATGCTCTAAATTTTCTTACCACATAAATTATACTAACAATATATGACTGTTATATATGAAAGTAGAATTGGAATTTAAGAGAATGATAGTAACATTTTGGTAAATGTTTATGTTGGATTAAAATAAAAATAATTATATTTTAGAAACTGACTTAACTGTATAAGTATACTATATATTACTTCTCCCTATTAAAAGTTACTCACACATATGAAATCCAAAAATGGCTAATATTATTAAACAATTAATTTTAAAACATACTATGTCTATAAATCATACAAAGCTATAATTTTCTTACTATTATTAGAAAACAATATAGCTGCTACCTCACGTAGTATCATTTTAGATATTAAAAATACTTTCAGGTTGGAAGACACCTCTTACAATAAACACGATTCCTACAACAGAGGATGCTTTTGTGCCATCTTGCTAAATTAAAGCACTTAATTTTTGCACATTAACTATGCATTTGTCTAAAATTATACTAACTAATCAGACAAAAAACAATGAGGAAGGATATATAACACTAGGTGCAAATAACAAAAACAAAGAAAATTCTACTTTGGAAGTTAGCATGAGTTCCGACCAAGTTTATATTTAGCAGACCTATTTGAATCTCTACTCTTTCATCATTACAAAATAGGAGTCACTAAATGATTACCTTACTTTGTTATTGGAGGAGAGGGCAAAGGATCCAGGATACTGGTGATGCTTAGGAAAAATAAATGTGATATACTTACATGTGATGTGGGGTGTGTGTGTGTGTGTGTGTGTGTGTGTGTGTGTGTGTGTAAGAGAGAGAGAGAGAGAGAGAGAGAGAGAGAGAGAGAGAGAGAGAGAGAAACAATAATCTTTCTCCTTTTAGCTTCTGAAAATTGCATTTATTCCAAGCAGAAAATTTTCTGAAAATTACACTTTTAAAAATGTCATGTCAACTCTAGGTACCATGAAGTCACAAAATATAAAACAACATAAAAATATGTAGAAAAACAGAAAACAAATAATATCTCAATCATAAACAAACTGAGGTTTCCTCACACTTTTCTGCAAATGCAGTTCCCTACATTATTTCCTTTTAAAAGCATATATTTATTTTTAATTTATGTTTATGGGTGTTTTGCCTGCATGTAGGTACGTGCACAATGTGCAGCCATGTGCTCACACATACAGCATGCAATACCAGCAAAGGCCAGAAGAGAGCATCAGATTCTCTGGTATTGGAGTTCCAGATGATTATTTGCTGCCATATAGGTGCTGGGGAAGGAATCCAGAGCCTCTGAAAAAGTAATAAATGCATTTATTTTTAACAACTAAGCTATCTCTCTGGATTCTATTTTCTTCTTTTTAATTTTTAAGTGTATTCATTTTATGTGTATGAGTGTTTTGTCTGCATGGCCTCATTTGCACCATCTGTGTGTCTGGTGCCCACAGAGATCAGAAGAGAATGCCTAGGAGCCACTCATTGGTGCTACAATCTGAATCCAGGTCCTGTGCATGTGATCCTAACCACTGAGACATCTATACAGAACAGACACACACACACACACACAAAACCAATAACCATAAAAACATAAAAGCAGAAACCATAATATATAAGCAAAAGACCAGTAACATTAAAAAATGCCCAATCAAATAAATCTGAGACAAAAACATCTATAAGAACATCTTTGAGTTCATTTTGTCTTGGCCATCTACTGCTAAGCATGCTGTCTACCCTTAAACATAGTTTATAGTCTCAATTTAATTCCAATGGAGAAAATTAAATGTCCCTTAGCAAAGAGTTGTTCACTATAGATTTTCTTAATTACTGTAATTTCGAAATAACAATGCAAATACTTTATATAGAAACTTGTTTTTATTTTTAACCCTATTTTTTTTTTTTTACTTCCAGGTAAGAATGTGTCTTTTGCCCGTACATTCTAAATATTTACATTCTTCATATGAGAAGATGTGTAACTGTTAATTGTGTGGAAAATCAGTTAAGTAAGTAGCAGAAAAGCAAGGAGAAACATCCTTTTTCTGCACTCAGGTTTATTAAGGAAGATTCTAGATCATTCACATGGTCAAGTCCAAAGATTAACACAAATATTAATTAAAGATGCTCAAGCTTCTCTCATGTAGTAGAAGTATTAGACTTGACATCAACTCGTGGCACACATGTTCCTTTGGTGTTTGCTGATCGTCACCTTGAGAGTTCAGTGGGAAGCATTGAAACTGTTCTCAATATTTCAGAAAGTCCTGAGCAGGAGACCACAGTGACGAACTTGTGGTAGGATTTGAATATAAGTGTTTATGACAATAACTGATTCTTGGCATATATAGTTTAAAGTAATTATATGGGTATATTTCGAATGAAACTTAAATGAAGGGGTGTTAAAGGATAGACTAAGTGGGCACCTCTTCTTCATTGTCAAATGACTTGGCAATATGCAGTGCCTGTTCCCTAAACCTAAAGCTGAGTCTTAACTCACCTGCTGACCTAGTATTCTTTTTTCTGGAACAAGAACCACAGGCAAGTTTGTTTCATTCTGAAGTAGAATCTGAATGTAGAGACAAAATGTAATAATCCCAGCTTTCAAATTTAATAAAGTAACAAAAGTAGAGATCAGGAATTTATATTCTCCAAATAGTAACTAGGTTATAGAAAAAAATAAAGCAATTATCTTTAATTGCCTGTGAGAAAAAGGATTTAGGATGAAAGTGTAGGTTACAAGCCTAAGGCAAACTATTCACTATTTGAAAAAAAATACGTCTTCTTAAGTCTTTACTTGAGTGATATTAATGTTTTAAAATTAGATAAAATTAGAGTTTCTGCGTATTACACATCCACTTTCCATCTTAGAAATGACATAGTATGGTAAGGTACCAAGCTTTTAATTGTTTATTACAATTTCACTTTCAGACTTACTTAGTTTTAACAAGGTCTTATTTTCTCTGTTCCCAAGGTATCCAGGATGCTATTACATTGATTTATCACATCTCCTTCCCCGACTTTCCTGTTCATGACTTTGACACTTTGAAGAGAACTAATCAGGAACTTCCTAGAATGCCCTTCGGCTAAGGTACGCATGCTGTTTTATCAGGATTAAACTGGAGCTATATATTTTGAAGAAGAAGACTACTGAGCTAAATGTCCTTTTCACACATGATATCAAGGGCTATAAGAATTATATTGCTTGTCACTATGATGAAATGCCGAACAGAAGCAACAGGGAGGAAAGGTTTGCTTTGGATCCTATGTTCAGATACATTTTAGTCCATCACAGCAAGGCAGGGATGGTGGCAAGCAGGACTACTTCCATGGTTTCAGGAGGGCAAGTCAATTGCTACAAACCCTTCATGAATAGGAAGCAGAGAGCAGAGTTAAACCATGTACCAGACTGAGTTTCAAAATCTCTACCCGAGTGACCTACTTCCATAGGCTCCTGCTCCTAGAAGCTCCAAGGAGTTCAGTGCCAAGTCACAATGACAAGGTGGAGCTCAAGAATTGAAACCATGAACCAGAAGAAATATTTAAGATAAAACACCACATTGTTAAGACAGTCATACACCACACATGTAATGAATAAACCACGCTCATCCTCTCTGAAGCAAGGTTGTTTACATAAATTATTTGGAATTATTCTATAATGGTGTCTTTCTCTTCTCAATATTTTTATTTTATTTTTCTCCTCTTTAGGTATAATCCAACACTATTTTAGAAACTTTTATTTTTGCTCAAGCGTTTAAAACCTTGGATGAACTGAGCACTTTATGATGGTTTCCTTGCCCTGTTGAGGGGTTCTCCCTGTTTTGTCATTAACTTGAAGCACTTAGGAACGCTCTAGGATCCAGATCGCATTGAATATTTTCTGTGTCAGCCCCCAAGTAAATCATTTCTCCGAAGAATCCTAGTTCTTGTCATTGGAGGATAATATCAGAACCCAAAATCTAGAGGTGTGGTGTCTTTCCTGCTACTCTCCTGACCTAGTAAGGATTTGAACAATGCATTATTACCCACAATTCACACATAGCTTCTATTATGTTCTTTTGAAAAAACTTACTTCTATAGGCCTTAAGTTAAACAAGAGTTCATCTTGATGCTCCATCCTTTTCCCATGGATTGTTTTTTTTTTCCTCCCTTGCTTAAATGAAGGCTCATCCTCAACCAGAGAGAAAGGTGGCTGCAAATATCCAGATTGATTCATTTACTATTTACTTCCTCTATACAGGCATAGCAGTGTTATGTGTTGAATTGTGTTTCTCCAAATTTCAAATGTTGAAGCCCTAACTTTCGTACATCAGAATAAGAGCTTATTTGGAAGTAAGGTCATTGTAGCTATAAATAGCTAAGAGGAGTAGGCCCCAGTTCAGTATCACTGGATTCTTATAATTGGAGAAATTTCACAATCACAGAGAGAACACTGTGCTAAGTGACATGTCTATGTAACCCAAGGACCCATCAGAAGCATGAAGTCAAGACTAATACAAATCCATTCACGGTACTTTCAGTGTTGACAAAAACCTACTCACACTTTGATTTTAGAATTTTAGCCTACAGGGTCAGAAGGTAATGTATTCTATAAATTAAGCTACTAAATTATGATGCTTGTAGTGGCATCCTACTAAAATTGATAAAAGATGGTTGAGAATTGTTGTCTATTTAGTATGCGTATGGGAGAGGACAGGATTTTCCACTTATACACAGTGCCATGTGTTAGTTTGTCTTGATTTGGTGTGTTTAGAATCCATAAAACTGGGAAGTTTTCAGAGAGGCAGGTTTTTCCACTTCATGCTGTTTCCTTTTTTCTTTTGGATGTTTGTAATGTAGTTAGAGTTTTCAGTCCTGTATCCATACAAGGACCACTCAACTTTTAAATAAATATTGAAAATTATAAATTTATAATTAACTCTTCATATAGTTAAATTCTTCATATTGTTCACTCTTCATATTGTTAAATTCTAAATGCTGTAAACAATCTAGTTCCATTTACCAAGTGAATATCATTATGAAGAATGCATTCACTGTCAGAAAAACACACATTTCAAAAATACACTGACTCACACTCTGCTGAGTAACCTGAAACCTGTTTGCTACCTCTGTATTTTCCTTATACAAAATGTTGTAATTGGAAGCAATATATTATTTCCTACTCCACATGATAGATATTAACATTTATTCATGTCTTTTGTAGAATGATTGCTTATTTATTGATTACTGAATAACATTTCATCTCATGAATCTCATCTCTTAACTGGAAGGCACTTGCTTCTGGTTATTGACAATTTTAATATAAATCTTTGTGTATTATTTTTTTCCTTACAGTAACACACATGCGATCCCACACACACATACACGGGGGGGGGGGAGAGGGAGAGGGAGAGGGAGAGGGAGGGAGGGAGAGAGAGAGAGAGAGAGAAATATTATGAAAAAAAAAGAACTGATTTGGAGTTACTTAGGTTTAATAGTGTCCATGATGGAAGGAAGGCCTGGGGGAATTTAAGGATAGTAACATCTTCATGGACCAAAAAAAAAAAAAAAAAAAAAAAAAAAAAAAAAAAAAAAAAAAAAAAAACCAGAAAGAAAGAAAAGTAGGAATTCATTTGGCTTTCCTTCCTTTCACTTGTTTACTTAGTCTGAGCCCGAAACACAGATAATAATGACCATATTTAGATCTGTTCACTTTTGTTCATTTTCTGTGGCAAGGGCCTATGGACACTACCTGGCTCATCTAAATTCAGCACATTGACTGTGGGCATTAACCCTTAAGTTATGTGTGTGCAATTGTAAGTGGCTAAATAACTTGATAAAAATATAGTACTGAACTGTTCATGGTGAAACATGCATTTAATATCAGCACTTGGGGGCTGATATTAAAAAAACAAACAAATAACAAACATCTACTTGGGCAGTTGCTAGATCATATAGGGAAAGGTATATTTACCTTTGTAAGAAAGTGGTAACGTCTTTTCCAAAATGGCTTGCCATTCTCATCAGCTGTGGATCTTACTATTGCTCAGTAATCTTGTCAGCTTTTCATAATTCATTTTCAGATGCTACATAAATGTTACAATCACATAGCCTAGGGAGACAACAAAATGTGGTTTTCAAACATTTTGGTTGGTTCCCTGGTTGGGGAGGTTGGTTGTGAGTGTCTTATGAAAGACTTAGGAAAGTCTTTTTTTCTTTTCCTTTTAAATGAAGTAATTTGAACTTCAAAGAATATTTGCTTTTAGATTTTAGAAATATTTTTAATAGTTCTTTTTTAGGACAGTCATGGAAAGTTACTTTATTCATATTCACCATGTTTTGATGCCATGATATATTATGTTATAATCAAATTAAACATTTTCTCTGATAAGGTAACTACTTCTATTTTTTATTCATTTTTTAGTTTCTTTAACATACCAACTACAGTTTTCCCTCCTTCTTCTCTTCCACTCCTCCCCCTGCCTCCCCGATGTTTGAATTTCCTCTGTGTACTGTAAATATGTTTTATTACCATTGGTTAATAAAGAATCTGCTTTAGGTCTCTTTCAGTGCAGAATAGAAAAAGGTGGGAATTCCAAGAAGAGATAGAGGAGAAAAGAAGGTGGAGTCAGGGAAATAATATGTAGCCTTTGAAGGAGAAAGATGCCTGCCCACCAGAACCTTACCAGTGAACCATGAGTCTCATGGTAAAATACAAAATAATAGGAATGGTTAATTTGAGATGTAAGATTTAGTTAATAAGAAGCCTGAGCTAATGGGCTGAGCAATGTTTTCATTAATACAGTTTCTGTGTGATTATTTTGGGTCTGGACAGCTGTGAAATGAACAAGCAGTCTTCTTCCACAGCTCCCCTCCACTCCCCCATCAACTCCTTCTGTTTCCATTCAGATAGGGCAAGGTCTACCATGGAAGTCAACAAAGCATGGCACATCAAGCTGAGGCGGGACCAAACTCCTCCTCTCTATGCCAGGCTGAACAAGACATCCCACAACAGAGATTTAGGCTCCAAATAGCCAAATAGACTGCCCAGCATCAGGGATAGATCCTGATCCCATTGCCAGGGGCCCCATAAAAGACCAAGATGCACAACTTCACCCAGATGCATGCAGAGGCCCAGCTTGGTCTCGTGTCAGTTCCCCAGTTGTCTAACCAAAGTCCGTGAATTACCATTATCTCAAGTCACCTGTCTCCGAGGCATTCCCCATTATGATCTTGACCTCCTGACACTTTGCTCATGCAATCACATTGTTTTGCTCTCAGGGTCGTCTTTGACACCTAAGTTCTCTGAGACTGAGGATTGTAGCCTGGTTCATTATTGTCTTCTATAAACTTAGACCTCAGATTCACTTAGACATATGAGGCTCCAACTCTCCTGCTATATATTCCAAACAGAGATTCACTATCATAATGTTCAGCACAGTATTGTATACATGGGAAATAAGAAGACACAGAATCCCGTTCTTTTTGATGTAGATGTTGAACCCTTGCAGTCTTCAGAGGCAAAGTTGACTGCCTGGGAATATCCCTGATGGCTTTTATTTCAGTGAGTATAAAGCCTGTAACACATGCTGAGTGTGCCTTTCAGTATTCATCTATTCTTGCTGATTTCTTTTATCACAAAGTAATTATTTAGGAAAGAATGTGATAGTCTAGGCACTGAAGGAAAATACAGCCCCTTTTCACATGAAAGACACCAACAAATAAACAGTATCAATTCAATGTATTCAATACTCTGCCGAGAGAAAACAGCAAGCTTCAATGGAGGCTAAAAGCAAATGCCTTCGCCTCCTGGGGGAGACTGACTAACTAAGAAAAGCCTTTCCGAGGAAGAACATGGGTCCTATCTCAAAAACGAGACAGGAATTAGTCCAATGTACAAAGTAAGAAGTATATTTATCTAGTTAAACATAAAATGGCATTCATTAAGTATCCAAGGAGAAACAATGAATCAAGGAAAGACAAAACTGCACTCAGGAGACAAAGAACACAAAAGACTTTTGGTGCTAGATACATGGGCATCGGGGCAGAAGGTCACCAAAAGCAAGAAAGTGAGATAAACAATCATACACACACATCCCCACCGAACTCTTTGGTCAGGTCAGGCACTTTTCCCATATTCTTCTCCTACAGTCTGATTTTATGATTTTTTTCTTAAGTAGTGTCACTGAGAGCTTAATATTTTCATTTTGCAATATTGCATTAAGTCTTAGAACCTGATGATCTTCTTCATCATCAGGGATGGGAAAAATGTAAAATTATTGATATGAAAGGAACAGGGTAGGATTGGCTCATCTCACATGTTGAGACAGGAGGCTAGACTACTCTACAAAAGACTACCCCCAAACTGTGTTCCTTAGTCTAGAGATCAGTGCAATATATAAGTATATGATCTTTCTTTTTTTATTTTTAAGTTGGTGAGTTGATGTGAGAATAAAGAGTAAAAAAAAACAAACAAACATGAGAACTTACAGTTCTAGTAGGGCTTATGTAAAATAAAAATGCCAGCAACCATTAATATATGACAAAAATATCCTAAAAGGAATTCTGACATTATTGAAACAGTTCAGGTGATAGTTTTGAGTCCACATAAGATAAAGGTACTGGACACATAAAGATCTTTGCTACTAAGTTCAGCACAGTTTACTTTCCAGACCAAGCGTTTTCTCCAACATTTGGCATCATTGAGTAAGCAGAATTATCTGTGGCATCTACATAATAAATGTCATCTTCATGCTTCTCTTCCAAGTTATAAGAACCACTAGTTCCAAGCATTGGCAGACATACCCTAGGTGGGAAAGCATTCCAAGTTTTTCCTATGTTAGACTCTGGAAACACTGTGAAAAGAGATATAATATTAGATGAGGGAGAAGAACTTGAAAAACAATCTTTTATTCACAAAATTCACACAAATCTTTCATTAATATAAGGATAACAACGTCACTATAAAATTTGGGAGATAGAAGAGTAGAAGGCTGACTGAGAAGCCAAAAACAATGGCACCGGGTTTTTATTCTACTGCATGGACTGACTTTGTGGGAGCCTGGTTTGTTTGAATGCTCACCTTTATAAACCTGGATGGAGAGGGGAGGACCTTGGACTTCCCACGGGGCAGGGAACCCTGACTGCTCTTAGAACTAGAGAGGGAGTGGGAGGTGGGGAGGGGGAGGGAAAAGGGAGGCAGGGAGGAGGTAGAAATTTTTAATTAATTAATTAATTAAAAAAATAAAATGTGTAAGGACTCAGGCAGATAGAGCAAGTCCCAATGGCATTAGAAATCACTGAGTTACAAACACAAATGTGTGGATGACATTTGTATACATGATACAAATATACTTCTTTCTCATTGTTTCATGGCTTTAAATTGTTTATATATTAAAATATAGTGAATTGGTGATATGCAAAATATTTATCAGTATGGTTATGGGCTATGGTCAGTTCAGGCACCCTCTCTTCCGCTGCCCAGGGAACAATCTGGGAACCTCTCCTTGGGCCTGGGAACCCCTCCAGAATCAAGTCCCTTACAACCCCAAAATGGTTCCCTTAGTTGAGGTACACACCTCCCCGCTCCCACATCCATCCTTCTTCCCTCCCCCGTCCCATTCCCCCAAACCATCCCCAATCCTCCCCCTCTCCCTTCTCTCCAACCATCTCCCCTTACTTCCACCTCCAACTCCATGCACCCAAGGTTGCCTGGCAATCTTGTCTAATTCCAATATCCAGGAGGATAACTATATGATTTTCTTCAGGTTCACCTTCTTATTTAGCTTCTCTAGGATCACGAATTATAGGCTCAAAGACCTTTAATTAAGGCTAGAATCCACTTATGAGTGAGTACATACCATATTCCTCTTTTTGGGTCTGGGTTACCTCACTCAGTAAAGCGTTTTCTATTTCCATCCATTTGCATGCAAAATTCAAGATGTCATTGTTTTTTACTGCTGAGTAAAATTCGAATGTGTATATGTTCCACACCTTCTTTAACCATTCTTCTATTTAGGGGCACCCAGGTTGTTTTCAGGTTCTGGCTATTACAAATAGTGCTGCTATGAACATAGTTGAACAAATGCTTTTGTGGTATGATAGGGCATCTCTTGGGTATATTCCCAAGAGTGGAATTGCTGGGTCTTGAGGGAGATTGACTCCCAGTTTCCTGAGGAACTGCTACACTGATTTCCACAGTGGCTGCACAAGTTTGCATTCCCACCAACAATGGATGAGTGTTCCCCTCACTCCACATCCTCTTCAGCATAGGCTATCATTGGTGTTTTTGAGTTTAGCTATTCTGACAGGTGTAAGACGGTATCTCAAAGTTGTTTTGATTTGCATTTCCCTGATCGCTAAGGATGTTGAGCATCACCTTAAGTGTCTTTTGGCCATTCGAAGTTCTTCTGTTGAGAATTCTCTGTTCAGTTCAGTACCCCATTTTTTAATTTGGTTAATTAGAGTTTTCGTGTCTAGTTTCTTGAGTTCTTTGTATATTTTAGAGATCAGACCTTTGTCTGATGAGGGGTTGGTGAAGATCTTCTCCCAGTCAGAAGGTAGCCTTTATCACCATAGAACCTTCATCTGACAATGGATGGAGCCAGAGACAGAGACACACATTGGAACACTGGACTTAACTCCCTAGGTCCAAATGAGAAGCAGATGGAGGGAGAGCGTGAGCAAGGAAGGCAGGATTGGAGGGAGCCTTCATCTGACGATGGATGGAGATAGAGATGGAGACCCACATTGGAGCACTGGGCTGAGCCCCCAAGGTCCAAATGAGGAGCAGAAGGAGGGAGAACATGGGAAAGTCAGGACTGCGAGGGGTGCGTTCACTCACTGATATAAGGGGACTGGTCTGGTGAGAGCTCACCAGGGTCAGCTGAGCTGAACTGGGTGGGACTGATCGGGCTGGATTCTCTGAATGTGGCTGACATGGGGGCTGACTGGGAGGCCATTGACAATGGCGCTGGGTCTTGTTTCGTCTGCATGTGCTGGCTTTCTGGGATCCTGTTCTGTTTGGATGCTCACCTTCCTGGACCTGGAGGGAGCGGGGAGGAACTTGGACTTCCCACAAGGCAGGAAGCCCTGACTGCTCTTGGGACTGGAGAGGGAGGAGGAGAAGGAGTGGAGGGAGTGGGAGAGTATTGGGAGGAGGGGAGGAAGTGGAAATTTTTTATAAATAAATAAATAAATTTTAAAAAATTAAAAAATAATATAAAAAATAAATAAATATGGTGAATTGTATAAAACTTTAATAAAATGCAGAACAAAAAGTAGAAAGCAAAATTAGTTAATATTCTATAAATCAAATGAAGTGTGGTGATAGACTTGAAAAATTGCTAAACAAAAATGTGAATAATGAGAAGACTAAAAAAAGGCATCCAGTCTAGTAAACAAAGAAGTATGTATGACACACTGAGCTCCACACTAGTAAATCGATTGTTTCATATTTGATAATGGCTTGGGAGGTTGGTAAGACAGGGAGACCAACTCGGAGTACTATTTGCAGAAGTCTCAGTGTTAGGATTAGAATTTGAATATCTTGGCACCATTTCTGTTTTGTTTAATAAATAAATATTTATTTATTAAATGTATATTTGTTAAATATATAAATGTTAAATATATATGTTTGATAAATATATACACATTTGTTAAATATGTATGATAAATGTATATTTGTTAAATATATGCTTGTTACATACATATGCTAAATATATATTTGTTAAAATACATTTGTTAAATATATATAAATATTTATTAAATATATATATTATTAAATATATATTGCTAAATACACACACACACACACATATATACGTACATATATTTTTGGTTTCATTTTTGTTTTGCAACAAGGTTTCTCTGTGTAAGGCTGCCTGTCCTGTAACTTACTATGTGGATCAGACTGTCCTTGAAGTCACAGAGATCCACCTGCCTCTCCCAACTGAGTTCTGGGATTAAAGGTGTGTACAACCCTTTGCAGGCAAAATATGCAAACTCTGTAAACACTTTGGAATAATATTATGGTAAAACCATATTCTAACATTTGCTAAAGTACAAACAGCGGAGTCACATACCAATACGTGTTGACTTACAAGATACACATCTCTAATGAACGTGGATATGGCAACACTCACATTCACAAACTCAATTGCTATTTTTCTACTTTTCTAACAAATAATTTTTTTAAATAAAGGTTGAAATTATGTGCACAATGATTCTGATGTGTAAAAAAGTTAGTTACATGAACATATGAGGTAAGTTTGTGGAACAGAAATGAAAATAGGTATATGTGAAGACCACATATGTGCTGTATTTGAGAAAAAGCAAAAAGGGCACCAAAAGTTTTCTATTTATTACTTTGAGCATACAATCAGATAAGTAATAACCTCACAATAGGGTGTCAGAGGCTATTGACTCTATTCAGCATGAGATATGAACAGAAGAATGTGAGAGATGGGACAGAAAATTTTCAGAAGGGGCTTTTATATACTTGTAAAAAAATGCCTCAAAGAAAATGTTAAGCCTTAAAATATCTGACACAAAATATGGAACACACTATGAAATGACCAAATCTAAGAATAATAGAAATAGAGGAAGGAAAAGAAACTTATGCCTAATATAGAGAATATTTTCAACAAAGTTATAGAAGAGAATTTTCATAAGGTAAAGAAGGAAAAACATACCAAAGTACAGGAAGCATACAGACAATATAAGAAAGCATACAGACAAATAAGAAAACAATCTTTTCGGCACATAATAAAACATAAAACATTCAGAAAAAAAACAAAGCATACTAAAAGCTGCTATGGAGAAAGACCAAGTAACATATAAAGGCAGGCCCACTGGAATCAATAAAGACTCCAAAAGTGAAAAAGGTCTTGACAGATTGCTACAAACTCTAAGGGTCCACGGATGTCAGCCCAGACTGCTATACCAGCAAAAATTTAAATTACATTAGGGGGGAAAGTAAGGCATCCCTTTATGAAACTAAACTTAATCAATATCTGCTTCCAAATTGTGTTCTCTCAAAGACAACAGCAGAAAAACTTCCAAGCTAAAGATACAACACACCATGAAAGAAAAAATCTACCAAGAAAACATTTCAATTCTTAACATCTATGTACCAAACACAAGAACACCCAAATTTGTCAAGGAAAAAATACTACAGCTGAAGTCACATCCTGATTCTCACACATTGATAGTGGGAGACTCCAATACCCCACTATCACCAATAGACAAGTCATTCAGATAAAACTAAACAGATAAATCCTGGAGCTAACTGAAATTATAAACCAAATAAATCTAACAGATACTTACAGAAAATTTCATCCAATGACAAAAGAATATAACTTCTTCTCTGCACTTCATGAAACTTTCTCCAAAACTGACCACATACTCAGACACAAAACAAGTCTCAACAGGTACAAGAAAATTGAAAGAACACCCTGCATCCAAGCTGACCACTGTGGATTAAAGTTAGATACCACCAAAAATAGAAACAATAGAAAGCTTACAAACTCAAGGAACTGAAGAACTACTGAAATTTTAAAAAATATCGGGACAGAAATAAAGAAATTAAAGATTTTCTAGAATTTAGTGAAAATGAATACGTAACATACTCAAGCAAATGGGACACTATGAAGATGGTTCTGTGCAGGAAATTTAAAGAACTAAGTGTCTACATTTTAAAAAAAATGAGAGATCTGCAATCTCATACTAGTAAATTAACAGAGCACGTGAAAGTTATTACAAAAACAAGAAATAAAAACCCAAAGGTGTAGATAGCAAGAAGTAATCAAACTTCAGGGTTGAAAACATTAAAATTGAAAAAAAAATAATACAAAGAATCAATGAAACAAAGAGTTTATTCTTTGATAAAATCAATAAGATTGATAAACTCTTATCCAAATTAATCAAAAGGTATATGTAAAATATCCATACTAAGAAAATGAGAGATAAAGGGAAGACAAAACATCAAACACCAAGGAAATCTAGAGAATCATAACAACATACTTTAAAAACATGTACTGTACAAAATTGGAAAATCTAAAAAAAACTATCAATGATAGCCAAATATGTAAAAACATAGAGGTTAGTTATAGAGTAAGGGAAAAGGAGTGGCAGAGACATTTCCTTGGCAAAAGGAAATAGAACAGGTAGTTATGGGGTCAGCATTGTAAGATCAATTTGGGAGACTGCAAGAGAAAATTAATTCAGTGACATATTTGGAGGTTCCTTGTATCATATTATTAAACTGGAGCTTTTGAGTCATATCTATTGCCATGCACAAAACTCAAGTACAAATGGATCAAAGAACTCAACATAAGCCAATAACACTGAACCACAAAGAAGAGAATGTGGGAAGTACACCTGAATGCATTGGCACAAGAGACCACTTCCTAAATACTACCCGAGTAGTACTGACACTGATGGAAACAATTAATTAGTGTGACCTCCTGAAAATGAGAGGCTTCTGTAAAGCAAAGAACACAGTCAACATGACAAAATGGCAGTCTACAGAATAGGAAAAGATCTTCAGAAATCCTATATCAAACAGAGGTTTGATCTCCAAAATATGAAAAGAACTCAAGAAATTGGTCATCAAAAAAATAATATTCCAATAAAAAGTGGTGTGGTACAATTGTATTCTGTCAATTATGTTTTAAATATGTTGATTGGCCAGTAGCCAGGCAGGAAGTATAGTTGGGACAACCAGAGAGGAAGCAGAGGCAGGGCAATGAGAACAGGAGTATTTGGGAAGAAGGAAGCTCCCTCCAGAGTCTTGTCCAGACACTGAAGAAGCAGGATGTGACCTGCCCTCCTGAAAAAGGTAGCAAGCCGTGTGGCTAACAACAGTATGGGTTGATATTAGGATAATGGGTTAATATAAGTTATAAGAGCTAATACAAAGCCTGAGCTAGTTGGGCCAATCAGTTTTTAACTTATGTAGACCACTGTGTGACTTTCTTTGGGGGCTTACCAGCTGTAGGAACTAGGCAGGACATAAACCCCAACAAGCAGGCCCTCATATTGCAAAAAAGTGGGGAGGGATTAGACCTAAACAGAGAACCCTCAACATAAGAATCTAAAATGGCTGAAAGGCATTTACGGAAATTGTCAGCATCCTTAGCCATCAGAGAAATCCGATAATTGCAAATCAAAACAACTCAGAGATTCCCTCTAACACCTATAAGACTGGCCAAGATAAAAAACACTGAGGATAGTTTATGCTGGAGAGGCTGTAGGGTAAAAGCAACACTCCTTCATTGTTGATGGGAGTGCAAACTTGTACAGCCATTTTGTAAACCAATATGGCAATTTCTCAGAAATTTAGGAAGCAACCTACCTCAGGACTCAACAATATCACTCTTGGGCATATACCCAAAGGGTGCTCAATGATACCACAAGGACATGTGCTTAACTATGTTCATAGCAGCATTACTTATCATAGTCAGAACCTGGAAAAAGCCTAAATGCCCCTCAACTGAAGAATAGATAAAGAAGATGTGGTACATTTACACAATACAGTACTACACTATAGAAAAAAATGACATCTTAAAATTTGCAGACAAATGAATGGATCTAGAAAGCATCATATTGAGTGAAGTAACTCAGACCCAGAAAGATAAAAATAATATGCTGTAGGAACTCCTTCAGTCAATAGCCTTCAAGATACCGGCCCACCTTGGGCTTGGTCTCATGTACTATAAATGCAGAAGAAAAGCATGTATGGGCCTCTTGACTGTTGGGTTAAGGTCTAGTTCCCAGCACATGCACAGGACTATGGAACACTACTCTTCCTGTTAGTTTATTGCCAGAAAAATAAACCTTTATTATACTCCAGTCCAGGCTATTGTCAAACTCTTTTGTATGCCAACAAATTGATACCCACCATCTGGGTCAAGTATCCACTAAGAACTAAAAAAAATGTTTAAGATAAAAAGAGGACTTCTGACCCACAAATAATGGAGCCAAGTGCAGCTTTCTTGGTAGGTGATAGGCTCTGTTTGCTGACCACAAGTAGAGGAGTGGTTCCTTTAAGAGCCAGCTTCCTGGTTTGTACTGGTTCTGTTATGGAGCAGTTAATTGGGGTCTATGAGCAGTGTGCTACAAATTGTTTAATGGTGACATAGACCAGCTGCATCTCTGGAGTTGGGGTGGTGAGCATGGGTCACCGAGGCAGTAAATATATCTCAGCCATGTTAGAGTGGGCAGAGCAAGCAAGCAGAGCTGTAGAGTTGATCCTAGCCATGCCTGCTTAGCATTTAAAAAAAGGTACTCCTGGTCAGAAAATAATTACAGATATGCAATAAAGCAAATTCAGAAGAAAAAGACCTCTGAATGTTTCACAGTGTTAGATAAATGTACACAGACTTGGGGAAGAGAAGAAAAAGAGTTTATTTAGACAATTATAAAAAGAAATAATGTTAAAGAAAAAACAAAGTCTTTAAAGAGACAATAAAAGAAATATTAAAGAATACATACAGTTGTAGATTAAAGGAATAAAGAAAAATAAGCCAAATAAAGATGGAATATACATAGAGAGTCTGGATTATTTATACTATTGTGTTTTCTTTAATTTTTTGACTGCAGCGAGATATTTGATTATATAGGTGCTGCTAAGCTAAGCCAACATGTACATTTTAAAGGTATCTTGACTTCAAAATTTGAATCTAAGAATATGTTACTTTGGAAAAGAGGTTCTGCTTGTGTTTCCACAGATGAGAACCTATGGATTTCTTCCAGGCTAATGTGGTTAAATGGAACAAGAACCACACTCCTCAAAGTTCTCTTGAATTGCTAAAAATACTTCACCCAATGAACAACAGGAAACAAATAAGAAAAAACTACACCCAAATTTCTAAAATTCTTGGCTGCCTTCTCTTGGGCTCTTCTCCTTTTGTTGGTTTGCCTTGTTCAACATTGATATGATAGATTTTGTTACTGTTTCTATTTTATTTTGTTATGCATTTTTAAATTAAAGAATTAATGAAAGAAGAGATGAAGATATAGCCACTAGGATAAAGGTTAACAAGGGAAGTGCCTTTTATACCTGTTGGTAGATAGAAAGTTAGTTTTTTTCAATGACGTGACACTAGGAACATCAACCACTCTAGGCAAGCCTCATGTTCAGAAGTAGTTGTTCAATATTAATGGACTCTAAAGTTTGTTTTAGTGATTTTATTTAGTTACAGGGGTTTTTTTTGGCTTAGTTTTATTCTGGCGAGTAGTGTTTATTTTGTTTTTTTACTTAGTATGGATTTTATTTTTTATTTTTTATTTGTTGAGAAAAAATTTAAAATTGGATGGTTAGAGAAGGGGAAAGGATCTGGAAGGACTTTGGGAAGGGGAAGAAAATGATTAAAGCATACTTAAATCTAAAAGTTGTTTTAAATAATAAAAATGCAAAAAGTATATTATAATAAATTAAAGTATATATTTCACAATGAATATTCCTATTTGAAACAATTATGAGTTCAGCTATGTTATATTTGAAAATTATCAGATTATAAGTATAAAATATAGGTATTACCATCAAATATATTCTTTCAAACCTTTGAAATCAAATACCTTACCTTTTTCAATTTTTACCCATCCTAAACGGCAGATTTTTTTCACTGGTAAATAATCTGTTCAGGCTCTAGTCATTAGGAGTCTTGGTCATTGGGGGGTCATTTAAGGAGTCTCATTTTCTGGAGTATTTGTGTGAAATGTAACAAATACTTATACATTATACAGTTGCTGTGATAGCCAGCATCAATCCCTAGAGTTCTAGCCTGCAAAAGTACAAACAGTGAGTTTTGAAATATCAAACAAGTAGATTTTTAAAAGTGTTAAAGTATCATGATAGACAACCTAGGGGGAAACTGATGTAGCAGAAACTGTGGGACCCCACGCTGAAGAAGCACAGGAGTTGAAGCCAGATAACAAAAATATTGACCCAGGCTAATGAGTGGATTCTCTGGGATGCTTGGAGCTGGTCCTTATGGCCTGTGTAGGGAAGACGTGAACAGCAACACAGAGGAAATTCTGAAGAAGAAAGTTACCATGCTTTGTCTCCTTGTTTGCTCTGAGTATGAGCATCACTGAAGTGAAGGGTGTGTGCACCAAATCTCAGGCACATACATTTCACAATAAATAACTTATAAACCTCTCGGGTTTTTTTGAGACATAAGAAGGTTATCCATAAATGACATACTAAAAACTGAGAGATCTTTTTTTTTCTTTGTTGAAAATAACTTCTCATAGAGTCAGAACTTAGTGGTGGAGCTGGCAGATTTGCCAGCATCTTGACTTCCACAACAGTTGCAGAGAATTAGAGTACGTTTAGAAAAAAATTGAGGATAAATGTCAATTTTCTGGAGTAAGGTAGCATGAGGTAAATCCAAATCCAAACAAATCTGAATTCAGTAGTTTATGTGCAAATGTGCATTCATGCATGTGTGTGTATATGTGTTGTGCAATTATACAAATTAAAAGCATTTTAACATGGTTACTATATTTTGACCAAACATCATATATATATTACACTTATAATATCCAGAAGTTACATTGTCTTATTGTTAACTGAATGTTTCATTTTTAATCCATGGGAACAAAAAGGTTTTGAATATACAGAGGTTCTCATCTTCTGAAGCCTTGGGATTCAAGGTGAAATATCAATGTCTGACTTACATGTAACCAAATAATTCTTTAAAAAAACAATTCCATTAGCTAATTATCCTTTTCCTCTATGTTTTCTAATAGATAGACCGTTGCTCAGAGAAGTAAGGGAACTAATTTGCTTAGCAGAAAATGATCAGTTAGCATCACAACCTGTGCTGGTATGAGCTGTTGATTCTGAAGCTTGTTTCATATAGAGTGGCCTGCACTGATACGTGATCCATAATTGATCCACCTGTATATTTACAGTGTCTTTGACTGCAATCTAGTAAACAATTAGTTGTGCCAAGTAATCAGTCTGAATTTCACTCCTTATTTAGTATTGGAACTAGGATACTGAGCCCGGGGTGTTTGTCTATAAAGTTCATTCCTGCTATAACCCATGGTCACTTAACCATATCTATGGTCACACTAACCATCATTATGAATTCTTTTAACATTAAATTCATTCATCTTTGGTGTTTGCTCCTTTTTGTATGCAGATGAATCTCAGACTCAAAAATAATCCAAAGCCAGTCATTTGCTTTCTTAATTCTGATACAGAAAATTCTTTAAAAAAAGAAAATCAATTAATTATAGGATTGAAAGTGGTACTACTACGTAACACTAGGAAAACATTTCTTCTGGAAATGTGTCTACATTATCTATATATTTTAATTGAATCAAGAATTCACCTCAGTTTCAATTATTGAGATAAATTGTTTATTAAGTTTGTTATATGCTTTTTTTCCTTCTATCGTGGTTTCATTTAAGAAGTTCTTTTTTTTGTTGTTTAAAATATTTACTTATTTACTTTGTATACAATATTCTGCCTGCAGGCCAGAAGAGGGCACCAGATCCCATTACAGATGTTTGTGAGCCACCATGTGGTTGCTGGGAATTGAACTCAGGACCTTTGGAAGAGCAGGCAATGCTCTTAACCTCTGAGCCATCTCTCCAGACCTCATTTAAGAAGTTCTTATGATGGTCTTTTTATCTGCTAATTTGTGGATTCTAAATTATCTTCCTTTAAAATCAATAGTGATAAAAAGTCATTCTTGATTTAGCTTGTATTGCACATGGTACTAACGGCACACAGATGGCACTCTGAGCAACATCTCTCCAGAAGGACGTATTTGCAAACTCTTGTAAAGGCGTGATGTGGACGTGGTAGAACCACAAGGGCTGGAGAGTTGCTCAGGAGTTATTTCCATCCTTACACTGAATTATGAGAGAAGCGAGAGGTGGTTGGAATTGGACGGAATCATAAGCTGAGGAGATAGAGCCAAGAACCTACTTTTCTTCTGCTGCTGCGAGACATACTAACTCAAGGAAATTTTAGGACATCAGAATGAAGGCCTGTATCATCCTCTTTGGTCTTTAAGTTTTGTTTCAGTATCTCACATTGGTTGAATTCAATTAGAAGCCAGAGGGCCTGGGGAGATAATTTTCCCAAACAGACAGCAGCTGGAAGACAGAAAATCGATCCGGAGACCATATGAGACTATCATATTTATACACAAATGCATAAGTCAATGCATAATAGATGGTACATATGTCTGTATCTCCAGGTTTTCCTTTATAAAAATCTCTTCTTATGCCATGGTTTCCTCAGTTTCAGTGTAAGTCAGTGAGCTCATATTTTCAGTTAACAAGATACTGCTCATTTATTTAACATCATAATAGTCACCTAAAAAAATATTCACCAAGAAATTTGGATTCATCTAAATTACCTGATCCTATTTTATTCATTGCAAAATTTATCATTTTGTGTTCTTGCCTCCAGGACCTCGCACTGCCTTCTCTCAAACCTTGTCCTGGAGCTCTGCTTTGTTTTACATATGAACAACATTTAGGGGTAACACTTCCTCTCTAGGAAGTGTTCCGTGTTTCTTCAATCACCACTGTATACATTAGTGTGTGTGCACACACATCAGTCTATCAAAAGCAAGTGTCCAGACTTTCAAATGCCTTTCGAGACATCTTTCTCCAGCAGAATAGACCATGACCATTTTCATAATATTACCATAGCACTTTTGAATTTTATTAGTCTGTTTTGTCTTACTTGAATGTTAATCTATTTATCACCAGTAGTCTTGACTAGTATCTTTTCAGCAGTAAAGATAAAGAAGGTCATATTAGCTAACAGTATTACTGAGGAAAAAAAATCTATTAAAAGGATTTTATAATTTTACAAGTTTTTCCCTACATCTATATATTAGTCTTTATAGCAATGGTATTTATATTATATGAGAGTTATTTAGAAGACACAAAACCAAAGAATTGAGTAAATGCCATAATTCTAACCTTATTATTTTCTGGTTAAAAATAAAAGGGCATTATTTTCCCAATTTGTTTTTTTTAATGTCAGATTATATTCAAGCATTTGTTCTTAATTTTATAATATGACTCTCTCTTCATAGTGTGTAACAGAGCTCTGGACTGCAGTCGGCCCCTCAGACCTTACACAACTGACTCCATGATGGAAGCACCATTCAGGCTGTAAAACAGCATGTAGACAGCACCACGTGCCAAAACTAAGACAGAGGCCGAATCCAGCAAATTCCATATAGTTCTGGAAAGGTCTCAAAATGTAGTAATCTTGCCTTTTTAGCTTCTGCTGTTCTGCTTCTGGCTAACTTTCTTGTTAACTGAACTATGTCAACCCAGAACAAGGTTTTTGTGCTTTTAAGCTCATTCTGAAAAAGACTCCGTGTGACACTGGGATCTGGAATGCCAGAAAGGCTAATAAAGACTTTCTACTGACTTACACCATGTCCTAACAGTCTTCTCTGGTGAACAGGCCACAAAAAGAAAACAGTCTTGAAACAGAAGGCTTCTCCCTGGACTTTATTCTGAGTACTGCTTTTCTCATGACTCTCCAGGAATTAAACACTCCCAAACATTCCTGTACTACTGGGATAGCCACATTTATCATGTATGACCAAACAACTACTTAAGTTATACTGTACTCTGACCTTCCCTAGATACACTCACTTGCTTTCACTATTTGGGTCTGGAAATAGTCCTGAATGCCAATTTTGCTTGCTGGCCACATTAAGCCACATATGAGCTCCATATTTTTCACTTACATATTGATTAAAACTCTGAATGTTATTGTTGTCTAGATGAAGAACTGCACACAGATTTCATTCCTGATAAACTAAACATGCTTTTGGGAACACACAATATGCATATCATTAGGTGTGTTGATTTTGGATATCCTTCCTCCCTGTATCCCACTTGGCTCCCCCCACACACACACACACTTGTTTGCTCAGTCCTATGTCATACTACATAATCCTGGAGGATCTTCCATTTCTCCTAATCTTTCATTTAGATAAATAACTTTATAATCTATTTTTATCTTTCTAAAAACAGTATACAACATCCAATAAACATCAGTTTCTGCTATTATTCTACTGCTACTCTTCTGAATACTGGGAAAACCAGAGTCTTGTATAGTCTCTGACAACATATTTAGGTGCTGTGTAACCTCAAGTCATTCAAACTGTCTTTTCATAATGTTTGTGTTGTCATTAGGGAAGAACTGACCAAAATCTGCCTTAGTGCTTGCTGAAGACCTCCAATTATTTGAGACATATATGAACACAGAAGATGAAGATAATAAGTTCATATCACAGCTTTTATGTCTCTTTTTATACTCAGATTTTCCTTTGCTTGAGTTTTCAGTTAGTTTATTTACTTTGCATATTTATGAGATAGGGTTTCAAAATGTTGTTCTGAACTTTTACCGGAAGCTGAACCTGAACTCCCAATCCAGAGTTCCCTTTCTCTAGCCTTCAAATGCTGGGTTTGGAGGCATTACTACTGCATTTGACTGACTTTTCATTTAATATAGAGAGCTTACTCTTCTCAAAACTCTTCCCTCTTCATGTCAACTTTAGGAATTGTTTCCTTTGATCTCATGCCAAATGTTTCAACTCATTTAGTTAGATGCAAGTATCATTGTCTCATTTGTGTATGTCTTTGTCCAAATTTTGTTCAGACTCTCTTAAGGACTCAGTCTGTCCTACCTGCTACAAACCCTCAGATGTAGGGACTCACCTCCCCACATCAATGCATCCATGAATGAATGCTTTTCTAGTGTTTACAATAATTTATCAAAGTTTGATCTTACTGTGAATAAATTCATAATAGCTGAAGGCCAAACGTACAGTTGTACCCAAATAAAACATTTCACATTCATAATAAACAAAAATCTGCCAACAAAAAGTTCAACTAGACTTTTTGATTGCAAGGTTTTTTCTAAGTAAAATCTTCACTGCACACTCTGTCTTCTCTTCATGAGAACTGGAGAGAACTGTGCAGCGCCTACACCTGTTGAGTCACACAGAAATCCTACAGGAAACAAGATTGCAAGCCCATGCAAGGAAATACAAAAGATTAGAATAAAGCCTTAGGTGGCCATGGTTACTGCTATTATTTCAACTCTTATACATCCTATATCATTAGGGAACAAAAAAATACATAATGACAAATTACTGGTCTTATCTTTAAAGTTCTGAGACAATGCACATTATGAGATCATCAACAGCTATTCTGTGCATACAAAATGATTAAATCAAACGTAAAGATTATCACATTGCATTTGTGAATTCTGATAACTCTCGGCCTCGTGCTATACATGCCTATGACTCTGGAGAGCTGATTTAGGTTCAGCCTTGTGGCAGCTCCTGCAGAGGCTAATCAGGAGGGCTGCTGTGACCAAGCTGAAGTGGAAGCTGCAGCTGCTTGGGAGATGTTTTTCATTAAAGCTGCCTGCCGGTGGCAATACAGAATCCAGACTAAATTTTAGTAACAAAATGTGACACATGCAAGGTACTTGGACACAGCATTCAGAATTTTCTCGTGGTGACATTGTGTGTTGGCTCCATGAAGGGGAATAAAATCTTTAAGCTATTATTGTCATTAGAATTCACCCTAGGACAATCTAGCTAAATGTGAACATTTCTACAGTTCTTTCTAACTAATAATTATAAAACATAGCTTGCTTTTACAAATAAAATTATAAATGTGTTTAGCATTTAAAAATAATTATAGCTATGGACAAAGGCTAGAGAACAATTTAAATTGTGTTAAAATAATAAAATCATGGATAACTTTTTTTATTATTATTATGTTATTTTGTTATACTAAGTGTATATATATATATGTATAGACAAATGAAATATTGGTAATTAAAATTTAGTGTCTTTTAACAAGGGCAGAGTTTAAAGCCAAGTTAACATTATGTATCCTATACTCTGAATTTTACCTTTATTTACCAGTTTCTAAAATTCTTCTTTGTATGATAATAGATCTTTGAAACAAAACATTACACAGAAAACTTCTAATAGTCATCATCTTGAATGTTTATCTTCAATAGTTCTTAGACTTTCTAGGTTTTTATATATTGCTGATTTTTATTGATTATTTGAGAATATTGAACAATGTGTTTTGATCATAATTAACAATGACTCTTCCCTTTGGCCTTTCCCAGATTCATTCCCATCTCATTGCCTCCCAGATTCCTCTCTTTTTATTCCCTTGGTATAATAATCACCTGACATTTATTTGTACTCTACACATGTTGCTATGTTTGAGCCCATCCACTACAATATGATCCAAGTTACAGAAACCACATTCTTAAAGAAAATTAACTCCCCCATGGCACGATGCCATCAACGGTTCATATAGGAGTTGTGGCTTACAAACCCATTACCCATGCTAGGATGTGGACCCCCTTGGTTTTGTGTAGGTCTCATGCAGGTAACCACAGCTGTTATCAGGCTATAGGTACGGCAGTCAATGATGTTAAAAAGAACTAATTTTTCTCTGTTTCTCTCTTTCTTTTACAATCTTTCCATTGCCCATTACAAGGAGATCCATAATGATTCAGGTAGAGTGTGATATAGATATATCATTTGTGGTTGTGGACTCCATTGTCATTTATTGTATAGTTTTTTTTTTATCAGTTGTGTTTTTCTGAGCAACCTCTCAGATGAACACAAAAGAAGTACTTGAATGAGGTCTGAGAACTTTGTGATCTATGGGTAGAAACATACAAATATATGTTTATGTATGTTTGATTCTATGTTAATTTATTAAAAGAATACTAAAAGGTTCATTCTTGAGGCCTACCTAATAGCTTCCCAAATCTGGGCTTTAGGCTACACTGCAGTAACAGGCATTTATTTCCTTCTTTATAGTAGGTCTTAAATTCAATCAAAAGTGGCTGGTTACCTCATAACAGGCATGCCACTATTACACCCGTGGATATAGCTTGGCAGCATGGTCATTGTAGCTCACAGGGATCACAAATAAATAAGTCTAGTGATGACTTTTCTCCCAGAAGCACAATCCAGTACAATGAGAGACAGCCAAAATAAATGAAGATACTAACTTGGTTTCTCAATATTCTGTGACCAATGTACACAATGTCCTCAGCCAACCATCAAGTTCTGGTGGGCAAGTAAGAGCACTAGCAAGAGACTGCACTATTTGGGGAGTCTGGAACAGCTCTATTCAGCATCTCTAAGGGGTGAGGTATTCCATACCTGATCCTGGGATTTTTATTTGAATAATCTGTATTCTCTGGTGTAAGCATAACTCCATGTATATGGCAACTCAAATTAAACTGTTCTATGTATGTGTTTAGAATGCACCCAGAAAAACTGGTTTTCATATGACTTTTCAAATATACTTAGAGTTAGTTATTCCTCTCACAGCTCCTTCTACTTTTCCTTCTGAAAACTCTCCCTATTTAAGCCTCCTTTCCCATTATTTCCCTTTTCTCTTATTACTGAAACTACTTTTAATCCATGATATACATTACAGATGATAAACTGTAAGATTATATGCCCCAAAGTAACTAAATTCATTTTTAAAAGAGTTTTATATCTAAATACACATATACATGTTTGCTTCTCCATGTCTCTGCACAAGGCAATGCAGTGCTTGAGCAGTCTAGAAGAGGTGTCAAATGCCCTAGAGCTGAAGTTAGAGGTGTTGTGGATTGCCTGATGTGGCTGCTGGCAACCCACCTCAGGTCCTCAAGGAGAACAGTAAACCTTCGGAACTTCTGAGTCTTCTCTTCAATCTACACTGATTTCTTTTTAAGTTACACTTAGTGCTTATAAGGCCCTGTCTTCCCTGTTCCTCGAGGCCAAGCACAGGATGCAAGAACTGTTTAAGCTAACCAGCCTAGCTTCCTCTGCCAGCCGGAGGGGATTAGTTCAGAACCTTGTTTCCGTCTTTGGTATGGCAATTTCACCTGCTAAGGAGGGTTCTCACAGGCACCCTGAATCTTCTCCTATCTGTCTGTCAGGGTTCCCAGCTCAGTACCCCCTGCCTTGTAGCTCCTGCTACTCTGCCCAGGCGCTCAGCACCCTGATCTCACACCTGGCTGGGAGGGGCTTCTTCTCTCCTCTGGGAAAGGGTATTTTACCTTACATATACTGAATAAAATTTGGCATTCACCTCTTGGTGGATGACCCAAACTCTCTATGTGTGTGTACGTCTTGTGTTTAACCTCTAGGGATTTTGCCTCAAGCACATGGTGGTATGGAGTTATGGTCCATACCGGGAGGGTGGTGATGCAGACTTCGTGGGTGATGTCCACAAGTGCTCAAAACTGTGCTGTCATGGTGACCACATGTAATATTATATTCCAAATGAAACAGGGTGCAGAAATTTGAGGTCATAGAATATTGCTATGCTGATGTTTGTAAATGGGATAAAATATAAGTAACCTTTTTCTTGTTGTTTGTCATGTAATAATGAGTATATATTCAGTCACATTTACTATATTTGATTCTTTTAAAATATATATATAAGTAAAAATTTATTTCAGTGTGAGAAAATGTCTTTGTCACATCCATTTGATGATTCTCAATGTTTTGCTAGACTATGGGACATTATTACTACATCTGTATAACTGGAAGTTTTTCAGAATTAAGTCACAGTTTTGAAATAGAATTTGATTATATACATGCATATGTATATGTACATGTAAAAGTTTTCTGAATGAGTCCTTTTTCTCCTGCTGCAACTGAAAAGAATTCAATTTTTGATCTTCTCAGGTTGAACACCTGACTCAAAAGCTCTCAGGACCTACCTGGGGACATCTCCTTGGACACCTGGGATCCCCTCTAGAGCTAAGTCTCTTGTCAGCCCTAAAATGGCTCCCTTAATTAAGGTATCTTTTTCCCTGCTCCCACATCCACCCTTCCTCCATCCCACCCATCCCATTCCCCCAAGCTCTCCCGAACCCTCTCCTTCTCCCTTCTCTCTCCCCATCTGCCCTTCCCCCCACCACACCCCCACCCCATGCTCCCAACTTTTGCCCGGCAATCTTGTCTACTTCCAATCTCCAGGAGGATAAATATATGTTTTTTGGGGGGTTCATCTTCTTATTTAGCTTTTCTAGGATAACGAATTATTAGCTCAATGTCATTTGTTTATGGCTAGAATCCACTTATGAGTGAGTACACACCATATTCATCTTTTTGGGTCTGGGTTATCTCACTCAGTAAAGTGTTTTCTCCAGCTAGGTCCTTGGGCAGCATAGGAGAGGGTACCTGAAGTGGCCTTATACCGTAGGCACACTGATGAGTATCTTGCATATCACCATAGAACCTTCATCCGGAGATGGATGGAGATAGAGACAAAGACCCACACTGGAGCACTGGACTGAGCTCCCAAAGTCCAGATTAAGAGCAAAAGGAGAGAGAACATGAGCAAGGAAGTCAGGACCGCGATGGGTGCGTCCACCCGTGGAGACTGTGGGACTGATCTAATGGGAGCTCACCAAGGCCAGCTGGACTGGGACTGAATGAGCATGTGATCAAACTGGACTCTCTGAATGTGGCTGACAATGAGGGCTGACTGAGAAGCCAATGATAACGGCACTGGGTTTTGATTCTACTGCATGAACTGGCTTTTTGGGAGCCTAGTCTATTTGGATGCACACCTTCCTAGACCTGGATGGAGGGGGAGGGCCTTGGACTTCCCACAGGACACGGCACCCTGACTTCTCTTAGGACTGGAGAGTGAGGGGGAGCAGGACTGGGGGGGGGGGGGAGCGAGAGAGAAATGGGAGGAGGGGAAAAGGTGGAAAATTTTAATAAATAAATAATCTTTTTAAAAAAAAAGCTCTCAGGAAGATTTCACCATACTAGTATCTAACTAATAAAATTGAAAATTCATGACTTATGCACAGAAAAAAATCCTGTTCATAAAAATGTTTATGATGATTTGTTTCAAGACATATAATAAAATGCTTCTTGCTTTATTCATTAACGTCTACATTTATTTCTTTGACCAACCAAAGGAAAAACAGTATCAACTCAGAATTTATGAAATGAGATGTCTACAAAAGGAAGATGTTTTAGAAATATCTCAGATTTCTACAAATTGGTGTCAGCTAAAGGCATTGGTGTTTTAAACCAGATGGGACTTTTACAAGGTTTTCAAACATGGGGTTGTTCTGGCAGTAATCACATAAATCTCTCAAAGTAATATAATCCCTATGGGAGGCATAAATCTCTTAAAGAAGAGAAGACAGCAAATGACAATTCTTGGGAACACAAGGCATCCAGAGAGTTGTACAACCTGCCTCTCTACATGCATGAGATCACTACCTCTGCTTTCAGGTGTCTAATGATAAATTCTTAATGTGTAGGCACCATCTGAATGTGTGTATAACAAGCAAACACAAACACATGGCCCTTCAATTCAATTACTGATTAAGTCCCTATAGAACTTGAAGAATAATTCATTTAGTTTTAAAATCTGGTGCATGGAAACTGCCTTCAAATTATTAGTTTTTTTCTGAATTCCAGGAACTCACTGTTGCCTCTCATGGCTGAGTTTCACGATGTCTTACTTCCATTTGCTTGTCTATACAACGTATTTTTTTCTTTGGGTGTTAGACCTCTCATTTTCCTGTGTATTATGGCTTGATTGTCGGCGAACAACTGTACAATCTTCAAAGATATACACTAGAGCTTTAAAGTTTAAATCAATTCCTGAGAAGGTGAGACTAGGAAGATGCATGTTGTGAAATAGACAGCATGATAGAATTAGTACGTATGCTGTAGTATGCCAAGGTGGAGCTGATATGCAATCACCCCTTCATACATGCTTAAGACTGGCTCTTTATCAAAATGTGCATCTGCAAAGGATTTCTTTATATAGTCTGAGTTTCAGTACAAATATATATATATATATATGTACACACATATACATATACACACACACGTGTGTGTGTATGCATAACAGAAATGTAAATGGGGCTTTTCTCATGCAAACTAAAACTATTGTTGTTGTAATTATGTGAAAATAAATTACCATTTGATAGAAGCTGTATCTGAGTGGTAGGGTGCTTTTCTAGCATGTGGAAGGCCAAGGTTAAATGTCTATTATGACAAAATTATATATATATATATATATATACACATACATATATTCTTAGACACCTGAGTGAGTGACTGTTATTTTATGGATATTTTTACTAGAAACTTTGAAAACAATAGATGTAACAAAGAGTTTATGAAATTTGTAAACCTTAAGTTGCTAAAATTCTATCACTAAAAATTTTAACAATATTAAAAACTGTCATATTTTATCTACCTTCAATGTATCACAAGTTAATTATGGAATCTCAAAATCTACTAGATTTTAAAATAGTGCTTTAAGTGAAATTGTCTCCACATACTTTCATAAACCCTGATATTCTGTATTTCAGTCACAGAATTCAATCATTCTGAACATTTTTATGTTTAACTGCTTAATCAAAGCATTGCATCCTACAGCTTCTAAAGACCTTCAAAGAAGTTTTCAGAATCAGAGAATATATAAAACCTGAATACAAAGTGGACATGCACACGCACGGAATGAAGCTGAAGACTGATAAACAATTTGCAGTTTCTTAGGTGGGAAAGATCCCCCATAGCACACATCTATCTAAAGTAAGACTGGGGTATGTATATGTGTTTGTGTGCCTGTGTGTGTGTGCATGTGTGTGCCATGCGTGTGCGTGTGCATGTGTTTTGTGTGTGTGTGTGTGTGTGTGTGTGTGTCTGCACATCACCTGAAAGACTGCTGGAGTTATAGGATTCTAACATGAAAGTTGTCTTTCTTATAAATCAGATGGCTAGTAGTGCCTGTCAGTGTGTTTGAACTCTGCTAACTGGAAAGCCTCACAGGAACCATGTACAACACAGTCGTGAACTCTTGACTTTAAACATCAGCAAATGAATTTTTAAAATGTTAATAATGGAGTTATGCAATTATCAATTTTCATACAATTACACACTTAGCCATTACAGTTGCATTATTACAAAACACTTTAATGGGTCTCTTTACCTAAGTAAATATACTTTTTAGTAACAGAAACATGGTAGTTTAAGCAAGTATCATTTTATTCAAGTTAAGGCTGCAAAGTTTGAAATAAAATTAAACAACCGTCTATACCTTTAGCTACATAAATATAAGAGACTGCCATTTTCTACTGTTTAACGCTGCAATATTATTATTTAGATAATAAAGAAAATATTTATTGATAGAATATTGGCAGAATAATGTAACAAAAGTGGAAATTAGTTCAAATATACTAATAAAAGAAATAAACCAAAACATATATCTATATGGTCACTGTCTCTATGGTATAAGAAAATAAAGGTGTCGAATTGGAAAGGAAGAAGTTAAACTCTCGTTATTTACAGATGATATGATAGTGTACATAAGCGACCCCAAAAACTCTACCAAAGAACTCCTACAGCTGATAAACACCTTTAGTAATGTGGCAGGGTACAAGATCAACTCCAAAAGATCAGTTGCCCTTCTATACACAAAGGATAAAGAAGCAGGGAGTAAAATCAGAGAAACTTCACCTTTCACGATAGCCAAAAAATAGCATAAAATACCTTAGGATAACTCTAACCAAGGAAGTGAAAGATCTATTTGACAAGAACTTTAAGTCTTTGAAGAAAGAAATTGAGGATACCAGAAAATGGAAAGATCTTCCCTGCTCTTGGATTGGGAGGATCAACACAGTTAAAATGGCAATTATACCAAAAGCAATCTATAGTTTCAATGCAATCCCCATCAAAATCCCATCAAAATTCTTCACAGACCTTGAGAGAACAATAATCAACTTTATATGGAAAAGCAAAAAAAAACTCAGGATAGCCAAAAGAAAAGAAAAGAAAAGAAAAGAAAAGAAAGGTGTTTCCTCAGCACCCACTCAAGAAATTTTGCTTCAGGCAATCCATTTCTATTGCTTCAATTGGGATGTTGATTTGTTCATTCAAAACTGGCTTCCATGCTTGGTTTTAATTTCTGTGTTTTTTGTGGAGATGTGTATGCTTTTCTTTGGTAGTGTTGTGTTTTGTGAAGATTTTATTTGTTAGTTTGTTTGGTTGGTTGGTTGCTTCTTTTTTTTAAGGAGAGATGAACATAAGTTGGGTGGTTATGGAGGAAGTGTCTAGGAGGCAATGGAGGATAGCAAAACATGACCAAATATATTGTATTAAAATGCAATTAAAAATTGATTGCTAAGTAATCTGATTCCAGATTAGGTCTTCTGATGTATTTCTCTTAGATATGCCACTAATATTAACATAAACAAGAAACTTTTGAGGATGAGTAGGTTCTATCTCTACTGTCTGTGTCCTTTTTTTGTGTAGCATCATTTTGACATTCAGAGCAGTCTATAGTGCTCCATCCTCACATTTTTTTCTCTTGCTTTAAAATCCAAACTAGCTAATTATCAAGAAACAGGGATGAGAAACTTAATTAATTAATTACTTATACTAACAGGTCATTACACAGGAGTGAGAGGTACTATCTGCATTTCAATTATTTTCTTTCCAAATGAAAGTGCTGTGTTAATAGAGGAAAATATATTGCATTATTTCCTGTCCTGAAGTATTGGACGTGAATTGTTATGAGGTACCCAAACATGACAAGATGTTGCCAACTTCTTCCATTATACAACTTCAGATAGGCATACATACCAAGGAAATGGCTTCTGATTGATAGATCTAACAAAATCAGTAGGCTACCTTTGTGCATGCCAATTTGGTTTTGTTTTTAATGATGCATTAACTTTTTATAACAAGATGCACTTTATAGTTTAGTGTTACTTAAGATAAGAATTCCCCCAGAGGATAGTTTCAGCAGAATCATGATTGAAAGGTAAACTAACTTAATTATATGTCTATTTACAGGTAGGAAACAAGACCAAACTCAGGAAAAGGAGTCCAAAACTCATTTTCAGTCCAAAATCAACCTACCTCAAGCAGTTTGAATTATAAACTTTCTTATTTGGCCTGCAGTACAAACTCTCTCACATATCTTGCAGTTTAGGTACCCAGAAATCATCCAACCCTTTCTAGCCCTCTGCATCAATGTTTGGGCAGGGCAGGAAGCTCACTTAAGGCAGGACCATCACATCACATTTAGTATTCTGTGACTAACTCTCCAGTAGTTCTTTCCTTTAGCAACATGTTGTAGGAAATTATAAATAAGACCAGAGTTTGGGGGGAAAAGAAAAACAAAGTATGTGACCTTAGTCATTTTTCCAATGTGTTTTTAAAATCTTGACTAGCTTTGCTGAATTATGAATTGTCCTAAGACTATCTTCTACTCTACACTCAATGTAGACACCAAGAAAAGGTTTCTTTTCAGAGATAGCTTTATACAAGTAAAAAGTCAGCTATGGTCACGCTAAACTTGAAAAGTTATTTAAACAGAAGACAACCACTCTGTGAAGTAAATTGTGTGGATTGCAACTCTATCTCCCCGGGGAACTTCTAGAAAGAAAAGTCAAACTTCTGAAAGAAAATGAGAAAGAGAGAAACAAAAGCAGAGACAGAGAACAAAACAAACAGTACGAGAAAGCAGGACAAACGCACAAATGCGTGCACGCATTCACGTGCACACAAACACACACACACACACACACACACAGAGAGAGAGAGAGAGAGAGAGAGAGAGAGAGAGAGAGAATAATTCATAAGCTGACAAATGAACATATTTTAGAAACATTATCTAAGATAATCTATATTAAAGACTTGTGATATCTATGAAATGTATTCAACAAAACAAACTCTTTGGGAAAAGTATTTTTCTTTGGTTTTATTTTTGTTGTTGGAGTTTTTTGTATTTATTTATTTTTGTTTGTTTTTATATCCCACTCTTCTCTCTTCCAAGTCTTCCTTCCTCCAACCTCCCAGACCTAAGCACTCCTCCTCTTGTGTTTCTCTTAAGAAAATGGCAGGCCTCCCATGAACATCATCCAGCTATGGTATATCAAATTGCAGTGAGACTAGGCACCTCCGTTCCCATTAAGGCTGAATGGGGCAACCTAGTACGAAGAAAGGGTCAGAAAAGCAGACAACAGAATTAGATAATCCCCTGCTCCGACTATTAAGAGTTTTATAAGAAGATCAAGCTTCATAGCTGTTACATATATGCAGAGGGACTAGGTCAGCCCATGTAGGCTTCCTGGTTGTCAGTTCAGATTCTGCAAGCCCCATGAGCCTAGATTGGTTAATTTTGTGGTTTTTCTTGTTTCTCATTTATCTTTCCTCCCTCCAAATTCATATATTCCTCTCAATTCTCCTTTACATTTATGGCCTCTTTCTCATTAGTTGCTATTTCATGTATGTATGTGTATATGTATGTATGTATATGTATTCCTAAATATAATCCACTGACTCCAGTAACATTATATGACTGAATCTTTTTGAGAGTATGGGCCTTTGGATTAAGTGGAACTTTTAGACAAACTGCCAGAGTTATTCCCATAACTGAAAAAGTAAACTTCATACCAAAACCAGTATGAAGAGACAAATATGGCAACTATATTTTAATAATTGGGACAATTTACCAAGAAGATGTAGCAATTGTAAATACGAATGAAATACTGAGGTTTTCCATTTCATAAAATACTAATAGGCCTGAAAGGTCCTCTATAGCAATTGTAAATACAAATGAAATCCTGAAGTTTGCTATTTCATAAAATAAATTCTAATAGGCCTGAAAAGTCCAGTAGATACTGGTATAACCAAAGGGTGACTTGAATTACTCACCTCCATCTTTGCATTTCCATAAGAATAACAGTAGCAAAGCTTCCCAGCTAAATAATGCCATAGGTAACAACTGATTTCAGAGATGCCCAGAATAGTCCATCCAGCAGGTAAGATGAGCAGGCTCTTAGCAGCAGTGCGTGGAAACATCTCTAATGTTGAGCACACTATAGGACAAATGCCATGAGAAATGAGGAAAGGGGGAATAACCCATCCTTCCTCAACAGATCATGATGCAGCAAAACTAGAAATAAAAAGCAATAGAAACCACAGATACTTGTAGAATGGACAATACTCTTGTGAAAGGGCAGTGGTATGCCTGAAGAAATTCTGGAGGAAACTAAAGTTTTCTAAAAGTGGATGTATTTATGCAAAACACAAGCCACCACACATTCTATGGCAGATATACATAAAGCATTTCTATGAGGATAGTTTGTAGCTATAAGTTCTCTCATTAGTAAAAGGAAGATATAAAACAAATAACCTAATATTAAACTACAGGATTTTATCAAAGCAAAAAGCTATTCACACAGGTAGTAAAGTCAGGAAATAATAATGTCTAGGAAAGAAATCAATGAAATAGATACTAAAACACAGAGAATAAGTCAGACTCATTTGGTCCTTTGAAAAGACTGACTATTAGTCAAATCAAACAAAAGAGAAAGAAGACGCAAACTTTAAAGATCAGAGGTCAAAGCAGAGTTGATAGAGAAAACTGCAATGAGATTCAGAGAAAAAAGAAAACTAGGAAGAAATGTATAAATTCCTATATATTTGTGATCTACCAAAATAAAAAGAGATAGAAACAGCTTATACACCCATGACAAGAAGTAAGATAATAGAGTAATTTAGTTTCCTATCAAAGAAAAGTCTGGAATCAAATAAAGTCACTGATGAATTTCACCAAACTTTAAAGAAAAACTAATAAAAATTATTCTATAATATAGGGAAAAATGAAATACTACCAAACTCATTTTGTGAATCATCAACTCAATGCCAAACCTAAAAAAGTACACAACAGTGAAGGAAGATCAATATATTTTCTCTGATAAATATTTATACAAATTTTTCACCCAAATAATGTCAAATTCAGGAGACATTAAAAACACTACACATTACAACAAAATTGGTTTTACTCAGGATACAAGATTTGTTTAACATATGCAAATCATGACTATAACACGTCCTATAAATAAACCTAAGGGAAGAAATCACTATATTTTTCAGAGACAAGGAAGAAAAATTTGGTGAATTTTAATGTGCTTTCATAATAAAAGTCCTCAGAATGAAATTCTGAGAGCAGCCAAAATCTGAAATGAGGCGAGAATTACCACTCTCTTCATTCTCACTAAAAGTAGTACCTGAAATTTTATTTACAACAAGACAAGCCAAAGAAATAAAGTGGATGTAGATAAGAAAAGTCAAAGTATCTGTTTGATTATCATATCATCCGGTAACTGAAAAATCCTGTACACTCCAGTAGAAAAATAATTTGAATTTTTTTATTTTGTTCTTCTTTTTTTCAAGACAGGGTTTTTCTGTGTAACTGTGTTGGATGTTCAGGAACTTAATTTTCAGACCAGGCTGGCCTCACTCAGAGATTCACTTGCCTCTTCCTACCAAGTGCTGATATTAAAGCTATGGTCCACCACCCAACAGAGAAAATTCTTAATTTCATTAATGCTTTCAGCAAAACTGAAAGATCAAAATCACCATTAGATACATCCATAACAGGACTAAATAAATGGCTTAGTGATGAAGATCACTTGCTGCTCTTACAGAAGACCAAAGTTCAACTCTCAATACCATTGCAGGTAGATCACTACTGCCTATGACTTCAATCCCTCTTCTGGCCTTCTAGAGTGCCATGCATATGTGTTTATACACATACAGATATATACACACTCACATGTACACAAAAATAAAAATAAATATATTTTAAAAGTAAAATCAGCAATTTTTATACATCAATAATTAATTTACCAAGAGATGAATTAGGATAACTATTATACTATAATAGCTTCAAAAATAGCTAGGAAGAAACAATAATACAGTGGAAATCTTCTATAATAAAATTTTAAGACACTGAAAAACAAACAAAATGCATACACACAAAAAAGTAAAAAATGAAGACTCTAGATGATAGTCTTTCTTCCATGTTTCTAGAAGAGCAGACTTAATATATTTAAAAAGGCTCCATTACTAAAAATGCTTTCAGACTCAATACAATTTCCACTAAAATTACAATGATATTCTTCACATAACTAGAAAAGGCAGGCCTAAAATTCAATGGAAAGAGATTTACAAAAGCCAGAGTAATCCTAAGCAGAAAGAGTAGGGCTGGATATATCATGGTAAGTAATTTCCAATTATAATACAAGGTAGTAGCAATAATGACAGCATGGTATAGAGAGAGACAAAAAGGGAGATATAGCCCAATGGAAGAGGACAAAGAGTAGACCCATACAGTCATATGGTCAGTTTCAACAACAGGGTCAAAAGTGCACATTGAGAGACAACAATCCATTCTAAATGGGACAAGGTCCTTAATACAAAGCCTGAAAACTACTAGAAGAAAACATGTTTAGTAATGGGATTAGGCAAAACTTTCTGAAAAATGAATCCAATTTAAAACAGGAGCCAACCCCAAAAAATTGAAAAGTGAGATTATCTGAAATTAGAAATTTTCTGAACAATAAAGATTAGTAAGGTAAAAAGACAATCTTCAAACTCTTAGAAAATCTTTCCTGTTACATTTCAGACAGAAAGTCAATATCTAGAATATATAAAGAACTGCAAATATTAACAATAAAACCCACAAATCTGCCCATGGAAATGGGAGAATTACCTGAGTAGACAATTCTCTAAAGAAACAGAGATGGTCAATATTTCAAATTTTTTCAGCATCAAGGAAATTCAAAAGCTACATTAATTCTTTCTCACCCTAGTCTGATTGACTAATGTTAAACAAACAAAAAACAGAAATGGCAGGAAGTATGCCTTCATGAGACCACTATTCTCTGCTCTGGGGATTATTACCTAATGCAGTCACTAGCAAAATCACTTTGGCAGCTTCTCAAAATATAAAAACAGAAAAGAAGAATGAGTAAAACTGAAGAAAGACTGAGTGGTTGAGAGATTGTAAAGTGTTATATACACACTGAGTATATATGCAGAGAAAGCATAATTTAATATTTAAGACCTGAAATTTCCCGAATACAATAAAATCATTCATTTTCCCATCTAAGATTAATGAATACCACTTGAATTAGTTCAAATACATGCTCATGTAATACATCAAAACATTGATAGCCAAGTACAGACAGAATCTTGAGAGCACTGAAAAAAAAATGTGATCGATTATATACAATCGTCAATGATACTGACATTTGGACTGAAGAACAGAGTATACAGGGTAGCAAGTTCACAATTCTGAACAAAATGAGATTTCTAGTTCCAGAACCCTATATTCTGACAAAGCTACTCTTAAAAAAGTAAAGATAAATTGAAATATTCCAAGACTAGTGTTAGCTCAGAATTGTCACTAGCTGACATTCTTGAAAGGAATCTCTCAAGTCCAATAGAAAAGAAATCGAGTATTCCATTTCTTTCAGAATACATAACCATACAATCAAACAAACAAAAAATTAAAATGTCTCTATTACATGTAACAATACAAGTTAAAACAAGAGATAGGATTATTTAGTTTCTACAACACTTATCTTCTTTTTTATATCAACAGAATTACATAAAACAATATTTTAGAAAAACCTTTATTGACGATTAAACACAGTTCAGAATGGAATCATATGAGAAGAATTCTAAGTGCTTGTGAAAGAACTCCAAGTCTTACCACCCCAGTTTCTTCAAAAACACGGAATTTTCTTGAAATCTGCTTCTGTGCCTCTCCCAGGTGTAGTGAATAGGAGTGAGCTCATGTTAAACTATTCATTACAGCTGGCTGTTGTTATTTGTCTGTGTGCCTCTATCAAAATACATTTTTTTTTGTCATGTGTGGCTTGTCCTCATGACTGTACTTTACCTAGGTTACTTCTTAACTCTCAAAGTGTGAAGTGTCTGGTGCTCTGAGAAAAGTAGGGAATTGCATGAGACTTTAGTCCGACTCATTTTTAGGTTCCCCATTTTCCATGGTTTATGTCACCCACTAGAGTGGTAAACAGATGACCATAGAGTATCTAAAAATATAATCTCTGTGGAGGGGCACAGCCATTTGTCACCACTTTTTAAAAATATGCTAGCAATTTTAATCAGTGAGCAATCTAATCTAGTATATTTTCATTAAAGTTATAAATTGTGGTTATAAGAATAACCTTAAAGAAAGTAAATCATATAGTAAAGTAAACATTAGAGCATTAAAATAATATCAGATGCAAAATTACAACAATTGGAGGCTTGAGAGATATATGTGCAGTCAAGAATTCTTAATGCTCTTGCAGAGGATCCAAGCTCAGCTTCCAGCGCCAATGATGGGCAGCACAAAAATGCCTGTAATTCCAATTCCATAGAACCCAATGCCTTCTTCTGGCTTCTCCAGGAAGACATATTCATTTGGCATACATCAGAACACACACACACACAAACACTTACACATACACATACACACACACATACACACACACACACAAATTCCTTTTTAAAACGTGACAATTTGATACCAATGTAAGGACATAAAAAAATTTTAAAAGCTTTGTTTGGTCAGGAGCTGGTTAAGACACTGGCTTTGAACTCTTTGTAGCATCAAGAGTTAGCTGGACTTCCTTGCTCATCTTCTCCCTCCTTCTGCCTTTCAACTGGATTTTGGTAACTCAGTTCGTTGCTCTGATGAGGGTCTATGTCTCTATCTCCAGCCGTAGAAGGACGAAGCTTCTATGGTGATATTGGAGATAATCATCAGTGGGGCAAAAACAGTTCAGGCACCCTCTCCTCTGCTGTCCAAGGACCTAGCTGGGGAAATCCCATGTAGGATCCCCTCTAGAGCCAAGTCTCTTGCCAGCCCTAAAATGGATCTCTTAATGTAGGTATCTTCTTCCCTGCTCCTATATCTGCCTTTCCTCCATCCCCACCCTCCCACTACCCCAACCTCTTGCCAGTCCTTCCCTTCTCCCTTCCCTCTTCCCTTCTTCCTTACCCCAAACTCACTCCCACCCCTGCCCCAGCCCAATGCTCACAGCTTTTGCCCTGCAATCTTGTTTGCTTCCAATTTCCAGGAGGATCTATATATGGTTTTCTTTGGGTTCCCCTTGCTATTTGACTTCTCTGGACTTGTGAACTATAGGCTTAATGACCTTGGTTTATGGCTAGAGTCCACAAATGAGTGAGTACATACCAAATTAGGAAGTCAGGACAGCGAGGGGTTGGTCCACCAACTGAGGCAATGTGCATGTTCTAATGGGAGCACACCAAATCCTGCTGGACCGGGTCTGAAAGAGCATGTGATCAAACCGTACTCTCTGATTGTGCCTGACAATGGGGGCTGACTGAGAAGCCATTTATAAAGGCACTGGGACTTGTTTTTATGGCATGTTCTGGCTTTTTGGGACCCTAGTCTATATGAATGCACAGCTCCCTAGGCCTGCATGTAGGGGTTGGGGCCTTGGACTTCCCACAGGGCAGGATTCCTGGCCCTCTCTCAAGCAGGGCAGGAGATGGACTAGGGGGAGAGGGAGGGGATTGGGAGGAGGGAAGGAAGTGTAAATAATTGAGTGGAATAATAAAAATAAAAAAAGAAGAAAGAGTTAGCTTGAAACATGAACCTTTGCAAAAGTACAGACCAGCTGTCCCTAGTAGCTAGCCCCCGTCAATACCCAGATTTGTGGTCTAGACAAGAGCAGAAATAACTGCTTGGGGGGAGAGTGGGGGGCATACACAGAAGCAGAAGTAGTCCATATCCTGTACTCAGCAAAACTAACCCCCTTGAACCTAAGTAAGCCTGGCCTGAGGTTTTTGCCTATATATGTCAACCCCAAATGAGGAACAGGGAGCTCTCCTTACTGCTCTGCTATGTATGTATTTGGGAACTCCCAGCTAGCTGGCAAGAATTAAACCTTGCTTTGCATTCTGGACTTAACTGATTTTGGTGGTCTCTCTGGGGGTCTGTCAACTTGGGCACAACACCATCAGCATTGTATCACAAAAACAATGGCAAACACATTATATCCTGGTTCAACATTTCTAATCATCCCAAACTTTTCATATTGTTGCAAAAATGCACGCATTATAACTTAAGATGCTATTTTAAGCCTTTTTGTCTCATTTAGATTTGACATATAAAGTGTATAGTTTATTTAAACATGTAAATTGTTTCCATAATATACAGTGGAACAAGCTCTTGGATTCATGACATGTGTTAAATCATGTTAAACTTATGGGACATTTTATTAAGTTGTATGCTACGTTTATTCATAGTACATCTGTGTGTGTGTGTGTGTGTGTGTGTGTGTGTGTGTGTGTGTGTGCACAAGAATACATGTGTGACTGTTTCATGTTACTTGGGTAGAAGCCAGAGGAAAACTTGTGTGAGATGGTTCTCTCCTTCCACCCTGTGGGTCTGAGAATTGAACTAGCTTTATCAGGCATGGCAACAACCCACACCTGCTGAGGTTTCTCATTGTCCCACTGGAACATTAAAAATAATTTTTTATTTTTTAGTCAAGGACTAAAAGTGAAAATTAAATACAGGTATTTAGAGAACTGCCTATAACTTATTCTGCTGCATGACTTCATTTAGTCATCTGGAAAGAAGATTAAGAATTATTTAAGTAAATGCATTAATAAAATAAGATGGTATAATTTCAAAGTCCCATTGAAATGATGTTGGTTTGCAGCTTATGAAAATTATTTGAACTGTTCCTCTTTTAGCACTGCCATCATGTGGGAATTTGTATGATGTTTGTTTTCATTAAAGGAAACAAAATGGAAAAGCCTTCTGAGACTCTGATAATGATCACTTTGAAAACAAATATACAGAAAGGCATTTCTTAATATTTTTGTGGCTTTGGGCTAATTGCAATTCTTTACTTTTCTCCTTTTACATATTTTCAAGGAGGATTCAATGGCTTTGGGGAAAAACTCTAATTTATATCTTCCTTTTGAAAGACATTTTATTCTCTATATTTTGTTATCTTACTCTCTGAAGTCTCATTTCAGTCGTTTCATGTTGAGGAATTAATATTTTATGTGATGCATATTTCTCTGATATTTTCCTACTTTAAACAGGTCTTGTCTAGTGATCCCAGAAATGATATATCCTCGTTGCTATTCCAGCTCTGAGGAAAAGTATACTCTCTGCAGAGAGCCATGATAACCTTAGTCAGGAATTATAAATTGTCTTACCTACACAATTGAGAGAAAGGAAAGAAAAAAGTGATGAAAAACACATTAAATAAAGTATTTTTAATGAAAGTGTTTTGAATAAAAGAATAAAATGTAAAGAAATGACATAATTAAGTATGGTGTTTTAAAATATGATATATATTCTTGTGTTCAGTCCTTCCTAATTTCAATATTTATTATTGAACCACCAGTATTCACAGGATCTATCTTCATTTCTTGATGTGGGATTCCCCTAGTATGCTGTGAATATCATTGGTTAATAAAGGAACTGCTTTGAACCTATAGCAGAGCTATAGAGGAACAGAGTTAGGCAAGGAAAACTAAGTGGAATGCTGAGAGAAAAAAGGTGGAGTCAGAGAGATGCCATGGAGCCAACGCCAGAGTCAAACATGCTGAAACTTTGCTGGCATGCCACTGTCATGTGGTGATACACAGATTAATAGAAATTGGTTAAATTAATATATAAGAGTAAGCCAATAAGAAGCTAGAGCTAATGGGTCAAGCAGTGGTTTAAATAATACAGTTTCTTTGTGATTATTTTGGTTCTGGGTGGCACGGAGAAACAAACAGCACTTTCCCATTACAATTTCTTACAGAAAAATAATCATTGATTAATATTAATTGAACACTGACTGTGAATCTAGCACTATGCTGGGCATTCTAATGTTGTCAGTTATTTAATACTGCTATATTTTAATGTAGAAAGTTCTGAGGTAAACAGTTTAACTAGCCTTTTCCAGGGTTTGAAGCCAACTAATTTATGGTGTGACCTGACATTTTAACTTCTGTAACTAACATCAGTAGCAAAATGTTTCAGCCGAAGTAATTTCAATTACTACTGATGATAATGAATGATGTCCATGCTATATAAATGTTAAATTGGTAAAATATGTAACAAAGATGCAGACATTTTGTTGTAATTATTTACATGAGGGTTTCTTTCAATGATTAAAATTCTATTTATTATGGAATATGTTTAATTTTAGATGAGACTTGACAATAAACCTTGCAACAATACCCTTGAAAATATTTACCAAAACTAAATACAAAGTACCCAAATCTGTGTTTGTGATTCATCAAAATATCAAAATCTTAATGTCAAAAAATTCAACATTTCAAAACTCACAGGAGAAGATTAATGATGCTGACTATCACATTTCTTTGAAAAAATTAAATTATACTTCAATTGGATACATAATGATGCTAGAAGTTCAATCAGAGTCTTTTCTGGTTAAACGGGTTTTCTTTTCCCTGGAGGATTTTCCTACATTTCCTAGAGGCTGATTTTTAAAAAGCAAATCAATGATAGACCATAGGTCTAGGGGAAACCAAATACTTTTGCTCTAGTAATAGAACATAGTAATAAAATGACTCCTGACAATATTCTGTTAGACCCATAGGTCAGTGCCTAACAGCGATCAAGAGAGAAGTTTCCCCTTTCAGCAGATGGAAACTAACACAGACACCCACAACTGGACAATGTGTAGAAAGTGAGAGACTTTGGAGCAGTCAGTCCTAAATGGGATGGCTCCCTGAAGCCCTTCTCCTCTGGGTTCAGGGAGCTATGCAGAAGAGGAGGCAGAAAGATTTAAGAGCCAGACGGGATGGAGCACACTAAAGAAGCAGTGTCTTCCAGCCACATGAAGATCAATGCATATGTGACCACACAGAGACGGTGGCAGCCTGTACAGATTCAAATCAGGTAGTCCCAGCACTGAGAGGGAAGTAGACAAGATCTCCCATTCCTGACCGAGAAGCTATCTCCAACTGACAATTTCTTACAAAGGAAAAAAATATTTTCTTCAAAGGAGTTTCACTGAGCATAATAACAACATATAAGGATAGGCCATTGAGCAACAGTAAATGGTCAACACAAAACAAACTCAATTCTAATCTTGTGGATTTTTTTTTTGTCTCATTTTGCTTTGGATTTTTTTTTTTTGTCTTACTGGACAAATGCTTGTCTATATGGTTTCCAATTTTGTGTTTTTATGGGTTTTAGTTTTGTGTGTGTGTGCGTGTGTGTGTGAAAGAGAGGGAGTATTGTGACTTTTCTTTATTTCTTTTTATATATGCTTTATTTGCTCTTTGTTTTCTAAAGAGAGAGAAAGGCATAAAGTTGAGTGTGTGAGGCAGATCTTGGGGGGACTTAGGGATTTAAAAAAAGTAAGTCGGAGTTCTATTTATCCTGATAAACATTGAAAAATCTTTCATGTACTTTAATATTATATACTTTCTAATACGAGGATTTGGGGTGTTATAAAATATTACCTCAGTTTTTTTTCAATTAAAAAATTCCCATTTAATTATACTTGCATAAAGAAAAAAAACTGTCCTAAAATTTATGTAAAATGAAAAAAGAACCTGGATAACCAAAAGGGAGAATAACCTTTCTATTTCAAAAGGTATATTCCATAGCCATAGTGACAAAAACATTATGGAACTAGTACCAAAACATGTGTGTTAAGCAAATGGAACAAAATTGAAGACCTAAACCTGAGTATATGTAACTTCAGCCATCCAATATTAACATATATGTCAATGTATAACTTGGGAAAATGACAATGTGTTCAACAAATGATGCAGTATCTAGTGTTATCTTCCTGTTCTATATGAATGAATTTACAGAAATCAATCAGCTTGGCAAAAATCATACTCTGATGTATGGAAGACAAGTAACAAGCTGTGGTTATGGATCCAAAGCCTGTGACTGTAAGCACTCCTTGTGAACTTACGCTTTTAAATGGATAACCTTTGTATGCTCTCACTCTCTCTCTCTCTCTCTCTCTCTCTCTCTCTCTCTCTCTCTCTTTCCCTCTCCCTTTGTCTTTGTCTATCTCTCTCTCCCTCTTTCTCTTACTTAATGTTAAATGATTTAATGGCTATAACAATTGCTAATGGAAGGAATATAATAAATTTTAACATTTTCTTCTGAGCTTTAAATTTACAAAGTCCACACTTGCAGGTCTGTCTGTTTCTAAAGTTTGAAGTTATAAAATAAACACCTGCTCTATCATGCTTTACACTTGGTATGGAAAACATTTCATTAGTCTATGGAATCATTTGTGAGAATTATCACACATCTGGGTTTAGGAGATAGTAATGGTACACTAAATATTATAAGCAGGTCTGAATTGTTAAAATGTACTCATAAAGTCAGTCAGATATTATATTGTCTATGTTTCTGTGATTTATTCCTCCAAAATATATCAGTGATATTCTTTGTATGATTTTTTTAAGGAAGTCAAGGTTAATAATAGAAAAGTAGTGCTTATTCGAAAATAATATGATTCATTTAATTTGAAGTAACTTGTAAAGTGATGGATATGTTGACCTTTCTGTTAAAATTTAACAATGTTTACAAATGCCATTCTATGTTGTTGTCTTCTATACTTTAAAAGAGTTTAAGGGAAAAGTCATAACATCTGATTACATGCATTAAGTTTCGATGTGTGGGAAGATGCATGCCATTGTGTATAAATATTCTACATTTTAGATTTCTTGTAAACAGTGTCCACTCCAGTAGGTATTACAGACACACCAAAGAAAGACATCAAGCCTGACTTGAAAGCACAAATTACAAAATAATGTTCCCAGCTATTAAGGGTTAAAACTGGATCACTGACATATTAACAAAGAATGCATAAACATAGACAGAGTCAGTTAAAACTGTGACTGTGTATTTGCAGCCTAGCAATGCTCCCATATTTCAGGACAATCAGACATTTTCACGCTCATTAGCTAGAGTCTTGAGTTACATAGCTTTAAATTATTTCACCACACTTTTAATAAATATAAAAGGGCATTAATAGAGTACTACAGGGACTTAAGACTAATAACTTTTAACCCATATATGGGTTTCTCACATTGCAGAGAAGCAACACTGGTATCTACTTTACCTATTGCTATGGATTCTTCCTAACTTTTCCATAAGGATGCGAAAAACAATCACACACAGCAAAGATGCTTTTCTCTTTGTCCATTTCCCCACGTGCACAACTGACAGTAATTACTCAGGTTATTTACATAGCAGAGGAACTATTGTATAAATGAATGGCATACTTGCCTGCTTGTGACTAGGTTTTCAGTCTGGTTTAGAATAATTTTAGTTTATAATTTATTATATTAATATTTTTGCTCCTTATAGCATTAATAGTTGTGGGATTAAAAAGTGAAAGCTTTCTGGTTGTATTTTCCTGACTTGGATTTATTCAAGGCTAAGTTGGTGATTCATTATTCTCATTTACCTTTTACAGGGATTAGGAGATTTGTCAGGTCTATAAGGGCTTAGGAGCCTAGTCAAATGCTAACAAGGCCTTTACTCTTAAATAAACATATTTTCATGCGGTTTGGATTTGCAGACCCTTTTAGATAAGGTTTGATAATTTTTAGCTCAAAAATAGAATACTAATCAATGTACTTTGGTGCTGTAGAACTAATTGATACCTATTCTAAATATAATACTAGTAAAGCAAGATTTCACAGTTGTGGTAAGAGGAACACTTTTAAACACACATTTTCATTGGGTTATGCGTCCTCAGTCATGCTGTCGTGTATAAAGACTTGGGTCATCATTTTCATGTCTAATGCTTTAATCAGAGCCAAGTATTTTAAAGGAATGGAACTGGCCTATTTTCTGTAGCACAACAGCTCCCCCATCTTACAGAATAAAGAATACAAACTTGAATTTTTCTTTTTCTTCCAATAAAAAAATATCAATAATGTCTATGTGATGTTTTGGTTTATTTTCTCTTCGTAACAAGCAGAAAAAGAAAGAGAGCCTATCAGATGCCTGTGTTCTCGAAAGTCATTTCTTGTTCATGCTCTCATGAGAACGTGGGAATTGTTGTACACCACTGAGACAGATCGCTGTGACTGGGAGGATGAAATTCATTTGGAGTGATGGATAAATGTTGTAGATATGTGAAGTCTGAGAGCATGTTCTGGGAAACTAGGATTTACATTTACAAGTTAGTATCTGTTAAAATGAGATCCTTTATTTGTATTCTTTTTCAAAGCTTTCTTGTATTTTGATCACATAAAATAATACCCGGTTTTTATTATACAATTAGTTCCACTAAATATTTAAGCAAACATCTGCTCTCTTTTCAGGTTTGCCCAGGAGCATTAAGTGCAAAGCATCTTCACTGACTTCTCCCTTCTCCTGAGGCAGAAGAGACTCACTATCAGCCCTAAAGGCTGTTTGCTTAGGACTGTTTACCCTCTGAATACTCTGAAAATCAGACCTGAGAATGTAAAATATTTTTTACACTATAAAAATAATTTACAAGTTAAAAATATTTAGTCATGAAAGTTCTATCATATGTGCTTTGATCCTGTTGCTTTTGAGAACCTTGTTTTTTTGGTGTGCTGTATCGCTTTGGCACATGTATTCTTCCTGTCTCCTCTTCCACAGGTGCCTGAGCCCCGAGGGGAGGGATTTGATGGAGATGTCCCTTTTAGTATTGAGTGCTCCAAGGTCTCTCATTTTCTACACAATGTCTGTGTGTGGATCTTTGTATTTGTTCCCATAAGCTGTAGGAGGCAGAGTCTCTATGATGGTTAAGCAAGACACTGACCAAGGAGTATACCATAAAGTCATTAGAAGTCATTTTATTGTTACTTTATTTTAAGACAATAGTATTTGGTTTTACCCGAGATCTTTAGCTATCTAGTCTCAAATTTTTGGTCACCCGACCAGTGTCACTTATAGGTTCCCTTCTTGTGGAGTGGGCTTTTTGTCAAATCTATATTGGTTGATTATTCCCACAAGCTATGTGCTGAAATTTCACTAGCATATCTTGCAGAAAAACACCAATATAGAGTAAAGGGTTTGTGGTTGGGTTGGTATTTACATTTCTACTTTGGTGGCATGCAGAATACTTTCCTGTACCAAAGACAATAGTGCATAAAGTTATAGGCTCCATGAAGTCACCAACTTGACTTCTCCACATTCAATGAGTTGTGTAGGTTCTGTCTTCAGCAATAGGACTTGGCTATCAGTTTGTGGAGAGCAACCTATATATAGCCTTGGAAACAGCCTGTGCTGCTTGGGAGCTCCCATGAGATCCCTTTGGCCAATGACTTAATTAGGTGTGGACCAATTTAGAAATGGAAGCTTCATTTGATGACAGACATGTCCAGTTGAGGCTCTGTTTTCCCTATTTTTTGATGATTTCATTAAGATACCCTTCTCAGAGTATATATTATACAAAGCTTCTACTATATTTAAACTTCATACTACCCCTCAAATGGCTCTTAAGTTTAGCTTTCCCTCCACATGTTTTCTCACTCATCTGTTCTTTCCCTCCCCCTACACAGCTGATCTTTCCAGTCTTCTTTCCGTTACCATCCATAATTATCCAAATTCCTATTTAATTCCATTATTTTATACATAATCTTAGTGGGTCTATGGGTTGTAACTTGGTTATTCTTGGCTTAACAGCTAATATCCACATATAAGTAAATACATAACCTATCTGTTTTTTTTCTGGATCTGAATTACTTCACTCAGGGTGTTTTCTAGTTCTATACATTTACCTGTGAATTTCATGACTTTCTTCTTTAAAATGGCTTAGTAATATTCCATTTTGTTTATGTGAACCACAATTCTTCACCCATTAATCTGAAGGAAAACCAGGTTGTTTCCATTTTGTAGCTATTATGAACAGAGCAGCAATGAATATTTTGACCAAATGTCTCTGTGGGAAGATGTATTCTTTGGTTTTACGCAAAAGAGTGGAACAGCAGGATCTTGAGGTAGATTGATTTACATCTTCCTCAGGAGTCAACTCACTGATTTTCATAGTGATTGTACAATTTTTCAGTCCCACAAGCAATGGATGAGTATTCCCCTTACTAGATATCCTTGCTAGTATTTAATATCATTTGTTTGTTTGTTTTTTAATCTTAGCCATCCTGATTTAATAAAGAAAGAAGTAATGAAGTAAGAAGAAATCTCAAAGTAGTTTTGATTTTTATTTCAATGGTGATTAAAGATGTTAAACATTTCCTTAAGTGTTCCTCAGACATGTATACTATCCTTCTGTAGCCTAGTAAAAGAGATTTTCAAGTTCCTTAAAATCATTTGTCTTATTTTTCTTTACACATAATTAATTTATATATAAATGAGACCTAGTGTGATGACTTGTCATACATAAGCAACATGTTTTAATAAAATAAGAACAATTACCATTTCCGTTCTCCTTTGTCCAACAGTTAAGAGCCATTACTGTTCCAACAGAGCACCTGAGCCAGGATATCAGGGTTCACACAGCAGCCTTGAAATCTAGTTCTGGGACTATGGCCTCCAGAGTTACTGAACTCATGAGCATATACATGTATATGCACACACATACACGCACAGACAGAGGGAGAAGGGGAAAAGGGATGGAGATAGAGGACTTTTAGTCTGCATGAAGTCAAGAAAACTAGAGAGTTCTAATTTTCAGGACTCTAATGATTGGACACTAACCTATGAGCTAATGGAAAAATGCAATTTACTCCCTTTTAAAGGACAAATTCTTTTTAGAGTTATTATGATGTTTACTACATGTAAATTCATGCATAGAAAGTTAACCTGTCTTTAGAAGGTGACTTATGGTTTATTTTAAATCTGCAGTTAAAATTGGTTTCTGCAGATCGTTGTCAAAGTTTATATTTCTATCCTTGTAAGTTCAAGCACTTCTAAATATGAGTGACTAGTAGAGTTGTGTGTGAGCAGTGCTCTGGCATGGGTATATGCATGCGTATGTGTATAGTGTGTGCGTGCGTGTGTGCATGTGAGAGCCAGAGGACAACTCTAGGTGCTGTTTCTAATGAACGGGAAATTCATCTGTTTCATGAGTCAGGATTTCTCACTAGAACCTGGAGTTTCTAAGTGGGTATTTGGGCCTGATCTCAAGCAGTGATCCCTGCCTGGAAAGCACTTCGTGGGTGGACCCATTATACTACTTCTTCCTAAACAGGATGACATTAAAGCAGTTATTACAGACAGGCATATACACTTAGAGTAATTTTAAGTAAAACATTATTTCTAATATAGGCATACCTAAAACGTATTAATCACACACCTATCGGAAACATATGGAATATGTTTCATAACATAATGGCTACTACTATATTCGCTTCAAATATAAGAAAAAAGGTCCACAGGAGTTCCTTCTAATCAGAGCAGTATGGATGGATTAGGTAATATAAGGATTTCACAAACAAAAGAGTAGGAAGATAATTTTCACAACTCTGAAATAACCTTCCAAACATCAGGATCCTGCTTTATTCTAAATGGAATCTAAAACTTAATATATATGTTAATTTTTCCTTTCGTAGGTTGCAAATATCGCAAAACATGCCAGGATAGGAATACGTCCATGAAAAGCATAGGTGCTACATATTGAATTAATGATAAATGTCAATTTTGTGATTTTAATTTTGGGTAAACAGTGATACAGTACAACCAGATATGTGATAGAGAAATTGCTAATTCAATTGGAGCTAAGCTTAACACACGGCGTTCCAAGGCTGACTCATCATCACTTCACTCTGATGATCCCCACACTGCCAGACACAACAAAGAGCACAAATTGTCAATGACTTTGAGTCGGGTTTGCTGAGGACAAAAGGTATCTGTATCACCAGCTTGCTTTGCAGCTCCGGGTACTCATTCTGTTTCACCTGTTAAACGCTTCTTAGTCTAAGAATAGAATAAAACATACTTTGAAATATGACCTTCCTTACTGAGCAATCTGTTTCACCCGTGCTTTGTGTACCTAACATATGCTCAGTTCAATGTTAAAGCAGCAGAGAAAAACTTGCAGTTTCTGAAAAACACATGGTTAAAATCAAGTTGGTCCCATTCCTTTACACATTTCAACATCAAAGGACCAAGTAAAGTAAGTAGTGTTGGGAAAGAGAGAACAAACTTAAGAGAGGTCTCATGGTTGCACCTTGCTTAATGAAAACTCATCACATATGTAAATGTGACCTAGAGTCTGAAGGGCAGCACCTGTGATGGAGTCATAACTGACATTGAAGCATGTGTCATCGGCTTGGAGACGATATACAGACACTGTCCTAAAACTAAACAGATTTTGGTCAGAACCCTGTCCACACCCTTGGATTGCATTCAGTACTGTTACCTTTCAATATCAGTGTTAAAATTTAGTGCACACCAAAGCAAGGATATATTTCACTGAAACAAAACAAAAACAAAGAAAACAGAGTCCCACTGGGAGATTATTTTATCCCTGAAAGGCAAAGCATACACAATAAAGAAGTAATTATGAGTCTATCTGCACAACAAAAAATATAGTAACAAAAATAAAGCAGAAAACAATTGTTTCAAAGAAAGCAAAATTAGAATTTTAAAATTAAATAATGCCTTTATTTATTCTCTGTGAGTTCCATACTATGGGTTTTGATCATATTATCTCCCCTCCAAGTCTTCCCATATCCTCCCCATCTCCCTACTTACCCAACACCTCTCTACCCCTACAGACCCAGTCTGACTGACTGTTCCTGGGTGCCACCCTTGTCCTGGAGTGTGGTCAATAGAACAGTTGTGATTCTATTGCATCTTCGATAAGTAATCAAATGTCAATTGTTTCTGAACTAGGAGTGGGACTTCATGCTCACCTCCACTCTTCCATACTGGGATATTGTCTCGCTTGAGTTTGTGGTCTTGTACCATTTTGTGTCTTGAAAACACTGCTTTCCTAGAAAGCAATCACCAACTGTTCTAACTTTTATGATCTTTCTACATTCTCCTTTTCATAGACACTTTGGCCTTGCACAGGGTATGTGTTATAGACTCAGGGCTGAGCATTCCAAAGGTTCTTGTCCTTTGTATATCCTACTGTTGTGGATCCCTGTATTTTATCATTTACTGTAAGAAGAAGCTTTTCCAATGAGGGTTGAGAGATGCTCTTACTGATCGATGGCTTTATCTATGAATTATCACATCAAAAAAGAAACCAATGTGTGAAGATCTCTGCATGTTGTATCCCTTTCTACTTCTCTTTCTTACAAACTATCTATTTAGCCATATCCAACTGAAAAAGTAAAAATTTAATTATCTTTGTGGAGGGTAAGATGACATTTTTGGAAACAAAGAATGAGCCTTTGAAGTTAAAATAGAATTTCTAGATGATAAATATATGGAATTATTAATGTAGCTTTGAATAATTGTCAGCTTGTAATTGGCCTTTATTCATCGAGTCCTATATTCATTTTCTCCTTCCTAGATTTGTAGACCCTTTTACATAAATGAAAACTAGGGGATCATAACAAGCCTCATTGAATGAATACTGCTCTAAGACTTCCTAATTATGAATCATACTATATGTGAAATTAATAATTGGTGCAATTGAATATAAATGCATCTATAGTTCATCGATATAACAGAAAATCCAAAAATCTTTAATTTTCCCCTATAAGGTGTAGAATTACTGTAATTTTGAAACTACAGAAAAAATGGTCATATATTTGCCTAAAAACAATACAGAAAGTTCTCACTTACATATATTTCCACAATATGCTATGCTCCTTTTTATTAGAGCCCAAATTTCACTAATTTTAAATTTCTAATTTCTAATACTTTCCTACAAAGAGGAAGTTATTGTAAGAAGCGTGAGATAACAGGCCTCTTACAATAGATAATAGATAATAAGAAGCATGAGATAATAAGCCAATCAGTTTATAATTAATGTAGACCTCTGTGTGTTTGTTTGGGACTAAACAGATGTGGAACTTGGTAGGACAGAAACCTCAGTCAACATTATTTTTTAAGAATGTATTCTTTATTTAAAAATGTTGCAAGTTTATAATAGCCATCATGTAACTCATGTCCTAAAACATGCCAAACTAAAAGGAAAACAAGACAATATTTTGCTTATATTTTTGGCGAATCTATGCAAAAACAAAAGATGCAAAGGATGATAGTTTAAGTTAAGATTGGAACTAAACACATTCACTTTAAAGACAGAAAAAATAGTGATGCATAGCAATAAAATACAGCTAAAATAAAAATATTTAACAATAGCCACATTTGCTATGAAGTATAGACGTTAATAAGAATTACAATATATTGCTGAAAAAAATATTTAAAACATTGTATAATGCTTCTATAGCCTTAGTATACATTTTCCAACATATCTGTTAATTTAATGACAATATGTCTAATATTTATTTTACATTCAAGCAGTTCTATCTTATTCTAAAATAGCCAAGACTCAATAATCAGTTGACAACTCAAGAACACATTCAGCAATATTTATGGAATGATATTTAGTTATGATTGCACCAAGGGGAGAGCTATGACCCCAGTTCTAATATATTGAAGTAAAGTGTATTTCAACAGAGCCACGGCTGTATTCATTATTTTACTAATATTATCTCATGCAAATATAATGCTAAGGCAAATAAAAGTATCAGTAGAATGCCTTTGGCATATCTCTGAAGATGTTAGTATCATTTTGATGAGCACATTTACATGATTTCAAGAGAAAAACTTTGTGAGACTGGTTCTTTGTAATATACTCTAGCTAAACTGAGTCATTTGTTACATGACATGAGATTACTTCTAATAACTTAATAGCTAACAAAATAGTCGTTAATATTCCTCGGCAAATCCCAAATCAAAGTATTTTTAAAGATTTATTTATTATTTGTTTTGTGTGTGTGTGTGTGTGTGTGTGTGTGTGTGTGTGTGTGTGTGTGAAGGGTGATGTGTTTGGGTGCCTCAGGACACCAGATGAGACAGAAAAAAGTTTCTGGACCTCTTCTAAAGTTGATTTTCAGATAGATGCAAGTCTCCTGACATGGGTTCTAGGGACCAAATCCTGGACCTGGGCAAATTTTATTAGCTGCTGAGTCATCTCACTGGCTGGCTAAATAGTTGAATTTCAGCCTGAAGCACAATACTTTAAGGATCCAAGCAACATGGCTGAAAGGATTCCTGTGCTATGCTTGGCATTGCTTCTAGAGAAGACTGTTTACATATTCCAAGGTTGCCTTCTAGGGAAGAGAGAACCTCAACAACGAAACGTGACGTTGGAGTTGGGGGTTGTTAATAATGTGTAGAAGCTTTACAAGAGACTAAGAAAGAGACACTAGTATTTCAGAAATTTTAGTAGTGAAATAAAATCAAGATCATAATGGAAAAAAAAAAACCTTGGATATTGGTTAAGCACTATGTGAGAAACAAAGGCAGAAAACTATGGTCAACTCTTATCTTCTGTGCAGAGTGCAGGGCATTAGTTACAATCAAGGAGATTCATGCATTTCCTTGGTATGTGCCAAGTTGTCAACAGAGAATTTAGCATCATTATATAAAGAAAGAAGTTTTGTGACCAACTTTTTTAAAAGAAAAATCCCTTTTCATTCTTGAGCCACAGAGATCGGAGCATTGAATGATAACCAAACTAATTAAAAGAAACAAGAAGACTAAGAACATGAAGCATGAGTAGAGAGTATATTGTAAATTAGTCTTTGTAGCAAAATAATTGGAAGGAAAACAAACTACTGAAGAGGTGGAGGCAAATTCCTGAGTCATGCTATGGAAGTCATGCTATGTCAAAAATTGTTTTGGCAGCTGGGGAGATGGCACAGTACTTAAAATTGCTTGCTGAACAGGCAGGAGGGAGGACCTGAGTTTGGGTCCCCATCTCCAAGTAAAACCCCAGCACTTGGGATAGGAGAACAGGGGAACAGGTAAATTCTGTCAAGCCTAATGTAAACAGCTATTTCAAAGTTCAGTGAGAGAACTTCTCTCAAAAATAAAATAAAACATGATGGAGATAAATTTTGGAAGACAGGTACACACACACACACACAGAGAGAGAGAGAGAGAGAGAGAGAGAGAGAGAGAGAGAGAGAGAGAGAGAGAGAGAGAGAAAACCAGAGACTATGTGACTTCTTCAGGGGACAAAGCCCTTGAACAAGTTCTTCTTCTGGTCAGGTCAACCCATTTTTGCCTAGTTTGTTACATAATTCTGGTCACGACCCCAGGAGCCTATGTGCTACTTGCTCCTCTTGCTTTCCTTATACAACTTATTGCTGGCTGCCTCTAGTTTCACTTTCCTAGAGCTATGGATAATGGCTTTTACAAGAGAAAACTTTCCCCTGATAATTCTCCTCTGAGTGAGTCATAACAGATGTTGGTAAAAATATACGGTGGACCTGGACCCGATTCAGCCCCGAAATCCTTAGATGCATCAGGTGTGACCATGAATTCAAATTTGTTTGTTTGTTTGTTTTTGGTGTTTTCAAGACAGAGTTTCTCTGTAGCTATGGAGCCTGTCCTGGAACTAGCTCTTGTAGACCAAGCTGACCTCCATGAACTCAAAGAGATTCACCTGCCTCTGCCTCCCAAGTGCTGGGATTAAAGGCATACACCGCCGCCACCTGGCTGAATTCAGGATTCTTAAGAACAGGATATTGCCTTTACAGGGCACCTTATGGCAAGTCTGAAAGAGTCACAATAGTTTAACACATTATAAATCTGCATAACTGCTTTGGAGAGGACGATTTTAACCACAAGAGTCTATCTAGGAGAAATGCTAATCGTTTATATCAAAACTTAAAGGGAACAGTTTAGGAACAGGGAATGAAGTAGAATCATAGAAACCTATAGTGTCCTCATTTCTAATAGTTATGCCAATACTGCAGGAAGCTGTGAGGAAGAGGGCATGAAAGCAATGACAAGTAATACCAACTATTAAGAGTAAGCTTTTTAGTTATGTGGTTTACAGAAAAACAACAAAAACAACAATAACTGGTATATCGCCTACAAGACTCAGAGTAGTATAGGACGCAGAATGAACTGATTCAGCTTTGGCTGATGAGTTGATTGTGAGAATGTAGATTTGTCCAGAGGTGAACATTAGCCATAAGAGGGAAAAACTTCCTTTTACTTTATATGATGCCTTAACTGCAAATGCTGCCAATTAGGAACACTGTTTTACCTGTGGCTGTGCCTAGATAGAAAACTTCCTTTGGTGCTTGCAATACTGCTTGTGTTTTTAACATTAGAGCTATGAATCAAGTTGGTAATGGCTACCAATGGGAAAGTTGGGGGACGGAAGGAGGATGATGTGAGGGAACACACTGGCAATTAATGTAATCATTATTAGAAGCTTAAGGAAACAAGCTGGATTGTAAAACTGTTCATGCAAACTATTAAAACTGTATAAATAAAAACCGCTCAGGCTCTCTGAGGCCACTTGTTTAGAAACATTGTTAGACACTGGGCCCTCTTCACACAGCCCTCCCAGGTATTAGACCAGATGGGAACTAGGAGTTAGTCTCCCAATGAGAGACAGAGAGAGTGAATTCTGGAAGATTGAGGGCTTTCATACTCATAAAAATTATCAGATATCATTTACCTTAATGTAAATGTGTTTTAACCAATTATATTGAAGTAAATACTTAATCTCTGGGGACTGATATTTCAGAACACTCAGCCCTATGGTCTCAACCAAGTGAGAGTCATCTTACTGCTCACTTGTCATCAGTTGTCCAAAATCTGGGGCAGAATATAGTCATGAATTTATAGGAAAAAAAGAAAAGAAACTAAATTTGTAAAATAAAACTGGACTGCTATATGAACTATAGAGTTCACCATCTATCTTTTAACAGAATAACATTAATGCCTTTCAAATGGCTTATTACTTTCTTCTAATGGAATTAATTTTGCCCAGTCTAATGCATAAATCAGATCATAATAATAATTCAGACTTTTGTTTTTAAAATAACTATTTAATAACTAGTTTGATTTTAGCAAAAAGCTTAGAAATTAAGTGGAAATTGTCATGAGGTTATATGTATATGTGAACATATATGTAAGAACATGCATAATGAACTAAAACTTGGTTTTAATAATCTTTCCAAAACATTGCAAAAATATGACCAAGTCTAAAAAGTACTAAACTGAATATTCAGTTTAGTTAGCAAAGAGTAGTGAAAGTAGTCTGATTCTTGTATACATTTTACTAAAAGCTTTATTGTTTAGGAAATAGGTTGCCTTTATATTACCAAGATTTATACAGTGGGATGGGCAACTCACACTTTAGCATAGATTCACATAATAATCATATTTATCTAGTTTGACAAAGTAGCTTTGATGAAAAGAAACAAAATAAAATTCTATCATGCCTTTCTTTAGGATGGTTGATTTTCTTCCATAGAGTGATACATTCTATCTGTAGTAACTACTATAATGTCTTTCTTCGACAGGTTCATAGTCTTAATGGAGTGGTACACTGTATCTCTAGTAACTAAAGATTCTATCACACAATATGGAGTTTGCTTACCACAATATAAACAAATAAGCAAACAAGGAAAGAAATAAAAGGATGGTTCGTTTTAAAAATGCTTAAGGGTTGTCTTTTTGTTAAGAAGCATTTAACTCTAAGATAATCTCCTGTTCTGTAAATGCTCAAGAAATTCAGTAAATCCTTGTCCTGCCAAGAGCCTTCTCATCTCCACACCCCCACTGATGTCTCCAAATTTGAAATTCAACATTAACTTTTCAAGAGTAGGGTGGGGAAAGACATGGTGAGAGACAGAGAGAAAAGATAATTCCATGCAGTGATTAATTGGGTCTTCGCTGTTAGTTCTCTTCCTACTAGGAAATGAGGAGACCTGGTACAGTCTTATCATGAGCCACAGGACTGAGGTTGTGGCTATAATAGCCAGGTTCCAGGAAGTAATGTGTTCATAAAGTAAAGTAAAAGCTCGAGAAACAACAAACTAAAGGGGGAGGGGCATGTCTCAGGTATACTAAAATGAGTATAATTGCCTATACTTTTAGTTCCAGTTACGTATAAAAAACTGTTAGGTGGGACAGAGATAAGACAGGTGTTCAACTCTGTTAAGTAAATGGATGCTATGGGCAAGACCTAGTTATTAGAGTATCTGCAGCCATGGGCTTCATGATCAGATACACCAGAAGTAAGTTCTGAAGCAACCCTTTAACACTGCAGAACTGAGGAGGTCACAACTGCATGAGCAAGAAAAAGTTGCTGAGGTCACAACGATGTTAACAATTCATGGAAACTTCAGTGCGAGAGACATTTGTTGTTGGCTTAAATTGGACTTTTCATGCTCAGTTCAGAGCTTTGTCTCTCCTTGTATCTTCATATCCTCTCCAAGTTTAAGGTCACAGAGCCCTTTGCTAGTCAAAAGATCCACAGCCTGGTAACTCAGCTGGGACTCATCAGCACAAAACCTGGAGATGCTTCCAGTTGAAACGAGCTTCTCAGAAGGTACAAGGTACAAGATATGAATGGACTAAAGTGCTGACTTACTACAAGCCTACAGTCATAGAAATAAGATTTGTCAACTCTGTAGTCAATACCCCTCATTTTTTTTGAAGGAGTGGGTTATATTTTTTTTCTACATTATAGCAAATCAATGCAGAGATGTGCAGAAATTAGGGACACTTTTTGATAGGTAGTATTCTGACTATAAAATATTCACATTTGGTCTTACTGCCTGAAATTAGGAAACAATTCAGCCCTTAAAAAACTTCTGGATTATTATGTGAAAAAATGAGAATTCCAACACTTATGGCCAGCAATTCTTAGGAAATCATTTGGAGGAGACAAGAAGTTGAGAATTATTCTTAAAAAATAATTTAAAAAATGGCATAAGTTTAGTTTGGAACAAATTAAGGTAACCAAGATAGATAGTTTGCTGGGGAAATAAGCCAAATTTAATTGAATTGTTTATTGAAGGTAGGATTTTCTTTTAAAATGATGAATAAATGAATCTCATTCTAAAGTGTGTGGATTCTTGAAAATGTAACCACATTAGAGTTAGCTCTTCTCAACCATAGTTGGAAAGCAAATCAAAAAGTTATAATAACCAGCTTCCAAAATTTGCTGGATAAGTGTGTGTGTGTGTGTGTGTGTGTGTGTGTGTGTGTTGAGGGGAGATGAATTTGTGTGTGTGGAACCTTAAAATAATAAAAATAAGTGGTACTTTTTATTATTTTATTTTATATTTTATTATATATTTATTTTATATTATTTACATAATAAAAAGTTTATGCTATTACTTTATTTATTATTTCTCTGTTAACTCTAACATTCCTTATGAAAATCCCCTTTTTGAGGTTTTAAAAACAGTCATGGAAAATAATTCTCTATTTCTTTTTTCTCTTCTCTGTTAGCAATTCCGAACTAGCTTCCAAAGGACACAAACAACACGGTACCTGCGGTGTGAAAGATTCCTGCTTTAGCAGACAGAGTTTCCTAGAGGGAGATGGAGTAGGGAGAGAAGAGGCATCCGCACTGAGCACTGCATTGGAAACTGAAGTTAAGAGACCATTTCTGCCTGGAAAGAGTTGAACCTCGAAAGAACACTGAAAGGCTGTGCATCACTCCCCACTTGAACCAAACGCTGATTCCATCTTTTTCACAGCAAAACAACCCCTCACGGGGTTCATTGAAAGCCCCCCAAGGTGACATCTGAATTTTGTCTTGTTCACAACTTCTAACATCTTCAACTGGCCCAATTGTCCTTGAGTCCTTCTCTCGCCTCTGTTCTGGCATAAAATGTAAATAAAAACAGTGCAAAAGAAAGTTATTCAATCCAGATAGACAAGGTCTTTGGAGTTGTGACTCGATATTTGGATATGCACTTTGTCCTTTTCGGGGAACTGAAAATCCTTATCTTAGAGACTTCTAGTTCCGTTCAGCTGAACAGGACAAGTGGGACAGTCCTGAAGGAAAAAAAAAAAGTCACCCCTATATCCTAAAGTACTTGGAAGGGCTCATTTGGTTCTGCCTGGAGACCGAGCTAGGGCGACTCCACCGGTCGCCCTGGAGTCCTCAAAGCTGCAAAGTTTAAAGCGAAACCAGAAAGCATCACTTTCTTTCTCGTGCCTCCAGAACTGACCTCCCTTCTGTGGTGGCTCTCGATCGCGATTTCTTGGAACACTGGGTTATCCACTTCCTTGACTAGAAGCTCACCGGGGAAGCTTCTAGATTTCAGTGGAGACTCTCCAGCAGTCGGGGTGTTGACTGGAGTATTTGTCCTCCGGAGTCCCTTTGCAGATTTGTATGGAATCCTACTGGTCAGTATCTGCTCGGAATGGATGCTTGGACTCTCGAACTCACTTCCTGCTCTGCAATCTACCGCTGGGGACTGCTCTGGATCCGGGAGCCCCAGCCAGAGTGGCCAAACTGGAAGGAGACTGCGCGGCGGCGGGAACCAGAGTCCCAGACAAGCTCCTCTGAATCAAGCAGCCAGAGGGTAGCCTGGATTGCTAAATCCAGGGATGCACCACCCAGGGGTAAACCTGGAACCCGGGCCGGGCAGAAAAGAGGAGAGCCCAGGGAAGAGAGGAGGAAATGGGAGCAGTTACCACTTAAAGTACTCCAGGCTGAGTTCATCTCTCAAAGAGGAAGCTGTGTGGGTCTTGATTACGCGTAGGTGCCTGTGCGCGCACTCGGAGCGAGCCCGTGGGTGTGCCTGAGTGTGCGCGCCCTTGTGCTTTCACAAGGCAACGATATAGCCTCTGGAGTTCTATTGGTAGCAAAATTCCAGAGCCCCCTTTCCTGGGAGGAACTGTGCGGTGCGAGTCTTTACCAACTACGCGAAGAAGGGCTTCTTGTTAGCCAGCTTTCCAAAGCATCCCTTAATTCTAGCACTCAGGTTTGGTTAAGATTGGTGTATGGACTGCGAGGGGGAGGTGCGCGCACAGAAACCGAAGATCATAAACTCTACCCAGAAAAGACTGGGTTCCGACCGCTCCAGTTACGGAAGGAAGACTTTTCTTTAATGACTGGCTTTAGGAGGTTTCTGGGAGCTTTGCTGGGGTCCGGGTCCGGGATTTAATTGGATATCTAGGCAGAATTACGAAAGTAAAGACAGAGATAATCCTGTCCCGTCCCCCCTCCCCCCATTCCCCAGAGAGGAGGAGGCTCTTCAGGTTTCCTGCGGACCACACCTCTCTTGCTTCCCATCCTTTCCCAGTACAAGAGACCTAAGTGGGCAGGCCTGCTTTCTGCCGTCTACTGGGGTCGGGTTCAGCTCTGAACACTAAATGTGGTCTGTTGCATCACTTCTTTACTCCGAGTACAGTGCTGATTGACAAATGTAAATGTTCTTTTCAAAATCCGCTCCCCTCTGATTAGTAAGTAAATCACCCACCACCGACTAGGGGACTCTGGAAGCCTGCCTCGTGTGTTTGGGAGCATCAGCCGGTGTAGCTCTCAGGCGGGGATTCTCACCGCGGGGTTGTAACTAATCACTTTTCACACTGCCATTAGCAGCCACAGCCAGACAGGGTGACACCTTTCTTTTAATCCCTTAGCATCCCGACTGTGCGGGATGAGATCGCCAGTTCACTTCCTACAGAGGCGAGGGATGCCCCTGAAGTTCGCTTTCTTCCTTCGGGTTTTCCGCCGCTTCCCCTCCCCCCCAAACCCGCCCGCCTGCAACGCCCCCGCGCCTGCTCTGCTTGGGGATTTGTAGGCTCAGCGCTGGCCCTCTCCTCCCGGAAGCAGTAAATCGGTTCTCCCAACAAGTCTAGCCGGGAGTCACAGAGGCCGAGAGCCCGGCGGCTCCGGCTTGGGGTGTAGCCTGATTCTTGGGGTCTGGGAGGTGCGGCCGTTCTCGTCACTGCAGCTAGGGACGGGCTCACGGCCGCGCGCCCGCCGCCGCCGCCGCCGCCGCTGCCGCCGCCTCCATGCTGCAGCGCGGAGCTCAGCTCCTCCGGGCCAGGCGGCCGGCATTGTCCGCTCTCCCAGCGCTGGGGATCGGCTCTCCCAAGCCTGCCCTGGCGGCGGCTGCGATCTCAGACCGCAACTTTCAGCCTCGCGCCTGAGCTGTGGACTCGCCCCAGCGCCTCCGCCAGCGGGAGGGGCGCCCACCGCGCTGTGTGCAGCGGCGCGGGGAGGCGGTGAGCGTGTGCAGGGCGGCCGGAACCGTGTGTGTACGCGCGTGTGTTCGTGTGTGTGTGTGCACGCGTGTGTGTGCGTGCACGCGTGTGTGCGTGTGTGCTTTTCTTCTTTCCTTGAAGATGTGAATGGCTTCTCAGCTAGCTGGTCCTTGGGATTCTTGACTTTGAGAGCTGTGAGCACAACCCACCCATGTTATTCATGTTGCATGGTCGGTTATACCAGGAAAAAAAGGCGCAACTGGACGGGGGTGGGGCAGATCCACGAAACATTCTGGAAACGTGAAATAGAAAGGGGGAAGAAACAGAAATATGAATATTGAAAGATCTAAGAAGACTTTCGGAATCCCCCAGCTGGCCCTTCGGTTTTTCCGGCACGAACCTGGATGTTTTCCACCTTTTCAAGTCATCTTGGTGTTTCTCTGATGTTCTCTAAGCCGCTTTCCAGCAAGCTGCGTGTGTGTATGTGTGTTTGTGCGCGTGTGTATGTGTGCGCTCCTATCGGATGCATTTGACAGTCTTTTTTTTTTCCAACTGCCCAGAAGCAAATGTGTTAACTCAGAGATGCCCCTCCATGCCCAGGTTTTCGCAGAGCGCGGAGGACGTCCAGATCCTTTTTCCTGGCTGGATTCCGGGCGACTGCTGGGCTCTGGAGCCAGGTGTGTGGATTACTTAATCCAGAGGCTTGGAAACTAGCTGTCTTAACCAGCTTCCAGGTACATCGCAAGGTCAAGAGAGGGTCTTGCAGCTGTCTTATTTCCCTGCACCTTGGCTTTCTTGTATTGGTCAGAAGAATATGAACGTGGCTATCCACAACATTTGAAGCCCAAACTTCAGCACTTCCACCTGGTTTACTGTATAAACAAGGTAATGAGGATTGCTTTTCAAACTGCGTAAGGAACCCCCCGACGCTTCCATTGCCCTTCCAGGATTCCCTTACTCCCCAGCGAAATGTCACCAGCTTCTGAACTGCAAGGATTTGGGCTGCAGGAGAACTTGAAGGAAACGTGAACAAGGGCTATGTGAGAAAGCGACTGCTCTCTTTGCTGGTGGGCTGGTGGGCTTCGCGAGCGGATCTTGAGAAGGACCGGTACTGTTTCTCCCTCCGGATGCGGTGCTGGGAGTGCTTGTGCAAGTGTGAGTGCGCGCGCGCCCGGCTGAGAATGTGTGAGTGTGTGTGAGCGTGTCTCTGTGTGTGCGCGGCCGCCCTGCTTCTGCCCGCTCCCCGGGCGCGGAGCCACCGGTTTCATGGGGCCATTTGCGCTGATTCCCCACCCAGTGCGACCTGCGGGCAGTGGCGGCAGTGGCAGAAGCCACCTCTCTGACTCCCTAGGATGCGGGTGCTGAACTATGGCAAAGGGCAGCAAAGTGATGAGCGAGACCCCAGCACGACCGTGAAAACCACCTGGAGCCACCTTGCCTGGATCTTACCTGTGGGCAGAAAGTCCTCCTATGACCGCCTTTCCCCCTAGAGGCACCAGGTAACAATGAAGGACTACTTGCCTCACCCACTTTCCTTAAGGGCTTGTTTCTAGCATCATATCTGCATTGCAGGCTACTTTACTTATTAATGTTTTGAAAATCATTAGGAAGGGTTGGGTACCCAAGGGCGCTTGCTCAGTGAGGGGGCATGCAGTTTCTGGTACATAGAATGTAAGCCTATACCTGAACACTTAATGTGGTGGTGAAACCTAGAGATATATGAATACATCAAGCCTAAGGATAGTTTTTGAAAAGGACCAGTCTTGTTGAACCTGTCTGAAGGTGCCAGAGATGAATGGTTCATGTTTCCTTTAGGCTATGGCTGCTGCGGACCATTTGGTATCCAACCTCCAGATACTGGAGTGAGATCCGGTGTTTGTTTCCCCGCCCCCTACATCTATCAAATATTTTTTTATTATTATGTTTTTTTCTCCCCCTGACCTTTCTACTTATTGTTCCGGGTTGTTTTCCTTCCTCTGTTGTGTGCAATCGTTTTAATAGTTGTGAAATACACATCTGGAGACTTTGATGTGAAATGGAGTTTTCTTGGGACTTGCTTAGCATGGGAAAAAATTCGTTGTCAAGGGTGTGTATTGAGTCGAGGTGTTTAACTACCAGGGTTTGGTTTGATGTAGCAGAATAGATGCATGGAAGAAGTCGTTTTTATATCTAGGAGAACGAGGCCAAAAACCAATAGCCACCACCCATCCCCAGCCCCAGTGACAACATCAGTCCTGGCCCCTCCTGCTTTATCTCGGGGTGGGGGGTGTGGACAGAAGCTTGTGTTCTCGTGTTTGTTGTTTGTGTACAATAGGTATTTTGAAAATTCCTTTCAGTGCTTTGATTTAAAACCAGGCTGGGTCTGAGACTGTCTTATTAACATACTGGATCTGATGTGTGAAAATGGAGATTCCCTTCTTGCGAGGAAACAGAACACATTTAGTTAACTTCCAAAGCCCCTATCTTTGCGCCTTGTTCATTCTGTCTTCCGCTATCACCACAGTTGCCTGTTCCCTACAGAAAATTTCACTTCTTTCTCCAGGGCATTTGAATTAACAACATAAAGCACTTCCAAAGTAGTCTCATCAATGTTTAATTCCACAGTGAAGAAGATCTGAAAAATTCAGCTGAGTGCTGGTTTCTCTCCCGCTTTGAGGAGCTGCCTGCCGGCAGCAGCACTCCACCGAGGTTTGGCCTGGTGGGTCCCCCGGTTCACCAACATAGGAGGCAGAGACAGGCACAGACTGATGGAGGTGGAGCAGAGTACTGGATGCTGTCTTCTGTTTGCTAGAGCTGTTTAGGAAGTATAGAGAGACTGCCTGGTTGTCTTCAATTCCCTTCGTTTCTATAGATATCCATATGATGGCATTTGCAGATTACAAGCTAATGGGTCTAGCTCTAGTTGTCCCTGCGCGCCGATGTCCTCAAATCCTGCTCTAGAGTCGGAGATTCGGCTGCTGCTGCAGCCCTTGCAGAGTGGTGGTGCTACAAGGCCATGTATGCAGCGGGCTTTGGGGGCTGGGCTCCACCACTGCAGCTGGCAGGTCTGCTTTGACACTACTTGGGGCGGGGCCCGAAAGCTCAGCAGGCACCCTGGCAGACAGTGGGGTGCATTGTAGCTGTGGTGGCTGCACAGGTCTGAGTGAAGAGAAATGGGAGATGAGTAGGGCGGTGGTGTTTGACCGCCTATTATGACTACAGCCCCCTACTACTCCCCTTCATATGAGTATTCAAGAACGTATTATGGGAGCTAGCTACAACAACAAAAAAAAATGTTTGACAGTCAAACATTGCATGATTTATTGGTACTGAAGCCTTGATGTCAAATGTGTATTTTCTAGATCCCTGTTTCTTTTTTCTCTTCTCAAGCTCTCCTAGGCTCCATCGGGTCATTTGCAACCTGGTTTTGCCTTCAGTTAGAGCAATAGCACATGAAATCAACTAATCTTCACTTTACACTCAAATATGAGATCTAGGAGACTCACTTTTTAGACCGGATTAGTGTTTAACTTCAACGCAGAGGAAAGATATAGATGCTAACTCAACTCTGTCAGTAAGAAAATCCTTACTGTCTGAGGACTGGCAAGAAAAAAATAATCCCATTGCCTTCATTCAAAAAGGTGTAGAGGAAAATAAACCACCAAACAAATAACAGATAGAAACAAAATCAAACAAACAAACAAAAAACCCAAACCATTCATTGAAGGTATTAAAGATGATTCCCCATCAAATCTCTTTTCTTTCTTTCTTTCTTTTTTTTTAGTGAATTTATTTGAAATCTATCACTAATACAAAGCTACATACAAAGCTGACTTAGGTGGTAGACATCTCATAATTTGTAAGCACATAACTCATACATACCCATAAGATGACTAAAAAAATTAAAATTCTGCTGAAGAATGATGGTGCTGGAAAGGTAAATATTTTCCCATCTCTATTTTCCCATCTCGGTTTCACTTCCCTTTGGTCTTTTCTGACTGTGGACTTCCTCTTTTGTAGGTCAAGTCTTATCTTTGTGCACCCATCCTCAGGGAAGGCAGACAAAGCCATAAACCAGAGTTTGAATCCTCAGAAGCTTAAACGTACATACATTGTGATGTGATTCAGGTTCAAAAGGTCCCTTTTGGGGTCATAAGGAAACAGATATTCTAGCAATATGAAGGAAGGAGAGAGGGAGAGAGGAAAAGAGAAAGGGAGGGAAGGAATGTGGGAGGGAGGGAGGGAGGGAGGGGGGAGGAAGGGAGGAAGGGAAGGCTAGCTAAAACTGAGTTAGAGATGTGGTTCCACCCCCCTGGTTAGACATTATCCCAAGGCAGAGCTATTCCGACTTGCTGATGGGTTAAGGTATTGATAGAAAACTTACCAGCAGGAATCTCCTCTACAAATCTGTTCTTAGTCATTCGTGTAAGGGAAAGAATGGAAAATAGAGGACTACAGAGAAGTACCTCAGCTTTAAAGGAGTTGACATCAGATTTTCCTCCTCTAGAGGATGCCTTTTTGTGATTCCCCTTTTCTGTTTGGTAAAGAATGACCTTGAGCAGGACCTGTATTCTGTGTTCCACATACCTTTTTTTTTCTTAGCTAAAAAATGTAATATATACATGTATATTCTCACACATTTCAGTTTTGATATGTGATTCATATACTAATTTGTTCATCAGTGCCTGTCTCTCCCTGAAACTAGTCAAAGGTAATTTCTTTCTTTTTCCTCCAGAGAAACAGAAGAGATGTAGTGAGCTGAGGAAGAATTGCCCCACCCCTACTCTCTTCTATTTTTTAACATTATCTTTTTCTCTCCTGTCATTCAGTAGATTCTTGATGTTGAAGCACTATCCTCCTGTGAGTTGGAATTTAAGTACAGTCCCACGTTTCACCCACCTGCATCTTCTGGAAGGAATATCATTTTCCTTTGTCCATTTAAGCCAGGGCATTGCTGCTTGAAGCACTTTTGGCTTGGTGGTTTTGCTGAGTTTTCTAGCTGGTGAAATTGGGAGCAAGCTTACTGCTGACTGTCTTGCTGTGCTGGTACATAGTCAGGATGAGATACTTACATCTTTCTAACCCTGTTCCTGTCTGTCCCTGGGACAATCTCACAACAGCTCCTGAGGACTTCATTCATGCACATAGCATTGGCAGCATTTTAGCTGATATTGAAGTACGAGGAAGAAGAAGTCACTTGAAATTTTTTATAGAATTAATTAGCTAACCTGTTGCCTTATTCTAGTGATTTTGTTTAGTAAAAATATGGAACATACTGGCACTTTTTTCAGTGTTTCTTTACTTTTTTTGATACAATACAAATAGTTCTAAGCTTTATGTTTCATGGAAGAGTAGGGATTAAAATGTAGGCCTCCACCATATGGGTGTGACTCTAAGATAGACGACTAACAGATTTTGCTAAATCATTTCTGTGACACTTATGCACAGTTAAGTCTCGATAATTTCTGTTCACATTCTCATTCCTGTGTCATCCTTAAATCTTAGAACCTAAGGAAATGTAAGTTACACATTCTGTGGTGTGTGTGTGGTGAAGTTAATAAGCTCTTACGTTTGCAATTATAGAAATTGATTTTTATCCAGAGGACACCTTTTTTTTTTTTTTTTTTTTTTTTTACTATACTCTATCACCCTAAATTGTACAGCACTCTGAAGCCCTCAATAAGTAAAGAGGAAATAAGAGCTTTATTCAGAAAAAGTAGATACTGTATTTAATTTTTTTTTTTTGGATCGTTCTGGTAGATACCGTTCTTACAGAAGGCTTTTTGCTAAGTTATATGACAATCTAACAGTAGTTATGAGTGATAGGTAACAAGTTATTGAAAGTTACAACATAATTACATGGTTATATAAATGTACAATCAGGGCAGTGATGCCAAGTAAAGTTCATGAGCAGACTTTAGTATTTAAGCTGCAAAATTTATTGATAATATTTGTCTGAAACTGATAGTTCATACCTTAACTTAACAAAGTTATGTGGGGAAATTCTTTGCTACATAGTAATTCCCAAAATTATAGAGGAAAGGACCACATGATCAATTCTTTTCATTCTATTCATGCAAAAGAAATATATCTCGTTCTATATCTTATATTCTTTTTGAACTTCCTTGGTAGATTTATTATATATGATATATTACATATAATAATTATATAAAATTATCATATGATTATGTATATATTCACACATACATATACACAATATACATACACACATACATATAGTGAATTGCAGAAAACATTGTTAAGACATTTAATGGAGTTTCTTAGAATTAATGTTAAAGTTCCCTGTGAAGCATGATTGCAGGAATTGGAAATAAAATTGAATCTATTTTTCATATTTTACAGCATAAAAGGCCCTAGAAAGGACATAATAAGACAAATGATTAAAGTTAAGAGTGCTTTTTAGCAAATATTGGGAAAAGTTTCTGGATTTTTATGAAATGTTTGAAAAATAAAGTAACACTATTTCAAGATATTTTTCATCACAACTAATATGTTTAATTTAAAGAGGAACAGAAACCAAACTGTCTTCATCTAATTCCTTTGATCTTTTCAGTCCTGTTGATAAAGTGCTACAAGCCCAGGAAGGACCGTTTTATTAATTCGCTAGATACCCTTCTCGTTTGACTTCTTCACACCAAAGAAGGGCTATCATCATGCTAGGCACACACTCTGCTGTTGAGTTCACCCCCAGTCTCATTTCCTGTCTTGGAACAGGTTTTCCTGGACCTTGATGACTTCACCTCCAAAATTACAGGATACTCACATTAAAGTGATTTATTATTGGAATCATATTAACGATATTAAAGCTAACTCTTAGTGGTGTAAAATGAAATATTTTTTCTCACTTGATTTTTTTCTATTAATTGAAAGAATATATTTATTAGAAATAGCTTTAAAAACTTTAAAAACTTAATACATCTGTTATATTTGAAAAAAATCAATACATTTATGCATTATAGCAATATTAAGAGAACCTGAAAGGCTCTGACCAGGTCACGTAAAAGGAAGGATATTATAGTATATACAGACGTTTTAGGAGAGTCAGCTTTCTAGTTTTTGGAAAATACAAAATGATTGATACATATTACTAATAAACATAAAAATAGCAACAGGTTTATAAAATATAAGTGAAAATATGTCTATATCATAAAAACTACAGTCATATAAATTTATTAACAAAATAATTTTGTTTAAAATATTGAATGCTTTAATTAAGTGTTCATGCACACAGTATAACAAAGTTCATTTTTGTTTTTGTTATTTTATAAATAAAATCGTTTGTTTGTATTTATACATGTGCAACATTAGAAAGCCTATAATTTATACTGATGCTTTATTATGCATAGAGATATTTCCTTGTAACACTTATAGTCACCGATTTTTTAATTTGCTATGACCTATTCAATACAATTATATCGAATTTAGAACTGAAAATGTCATGTTATTTATGGGGATTATGGGAGACAATCAGGAAGCGCATTGTACTGTGACCATGTGAGTAGAATGTCTTAAATCAAGAAAACTATAAACACATACGTTTCGAATACATTTTTTAACTAACTGATATTTGGGCCTCTTTTAAGTATATTTTGTCGATATGATTGGGGTCGACTGGGAAATCATAGCTGTGTTCTGGAACATTTGGTTTTATGCCGTGGTTATCACAGTGAAATTTGAGCTTTTGCTATTTGTATTTAGCCTTGTCCACCTAAAATGCAACCTGTTTAATGTGTCTGAACTTCACTGTCCTCACAAAATGAGCTGGTATGGCTATAGGCTAGAACTATTTAGCAGTTTCAGTGTTACCATACAACAGAAATTTAGGTGTCTTCATTATGATTGTGACCTTCTCATCCTTAGTTATCATCAGCCCAAGAAAGGAATAATAAAGGTAAGAGGAAGGCTTTAAATCCTATGATTGGAAGAATGAAACCATGAAGTCATGATGATCAGGGTTACCACGAGCTATATCTTCTAAAGCCAAGCAGAAGGTGGAAAACGGGGTGTTTGCCCAGGTTTAGGTTCTCCAAACTGATCATTGGTCAGTGTTTGATCTACCAAAATCCATTACTCTGAAATATGTTTTGATATGTGAAGGACACAACTATGAAACTTCTAATTTTCTCAACATGTTCTTTGAAAGAGTTTGAAGCTTCCCTGCCAACTTTCTCTTGACTAACTTTTTGTACCTTTAACTTCAAAATCACTTCACTGAAAGTGATTATTCTATTTTTCTGTTCACTTTGTCATAATGTCATGCTTTAGGTTGATATAAAATTTTGGCATCCTTTAGCTTCTAATTAATTTTAGCATTGTGAAAGGTGTTATCATACATAGAATGCCTTATTGCTGGTAATAGTACTTGGAATATTAGAGCTGAATTAGTTCGGACCCTCAATCCATAAGTTCCTTGCTTATACACACACAAGTCAGGAATAATTTTATTTTACTGCTGTTAATCTTTTTACATTTTGTGCTCAGTAATGTTAGTCTCATTGATTGAACAGACATTTGGGACAGATTTGGGTTTGTCTGTTTCACATTTCACTGAAACGCAGAATCAATGCCAACAAATAATTCAGGTTCCAGTATGGCCATCATTTTTACTTTTGACTTCGGCACAAAGAAGAGAGACACCAATCTTGTACTCATACACCTTTCTTCGTTCTAAACTTTAATAGAACCTTCGAGCCCATTTACACATATGTCTAAGAAGGTCATAAGATGAAACATATTTCTTCTTCTAAATTTAGGCTCTGCTAACCTGAGATTACTTCCTGGATATTCCAATTACATGCTTTATTCATAATGGTCACGTTGCCTAAATATTTCCTACCCTCCCCATTGACAGATTGTGATGGCCTTATTCACAAGCACCATGTAAAACAATGAAACAGAAAAAGACAAGAAACATGGCTGGGTGGTGGTTGTGCACACCTTTGATTCCAGGACCCAGGATGCAGAGGTAGAAGGGTCTCTGTGAGTTTAAGGCTAGCCAAAGCCATATAGAGAAACCCTGTCTCTAATATACATATTTTGGGTTGGAGAGAGATGGCTCAGCAGTTCAGAGCTATGGTGCTCTTCTGGAGTATCTAGATTCAAACCCAGCACCCACATGACAGCTCACAACAATCTGTAACTCCAGTTTCAGAGGATCTGGCAACAGACATGCAAGCAGGCCAAGTACCAATGCACATAAAAATATAGTCGGAGAGATCCAAGACAGGCACCACAGCTACAAAGAAACCCTGTCTTGAAAACTAAAAAATCAAACAAAACAAAGTTACCTCTCAACCATTGTCTTTCTTAAGACCTAAGTCAGCATGAAGAAGATGCTACACTGGGGAAGCTTTAGTCTAGAGCAATAGCAAACGGTTTCATGGAGAAAAACCTAGATCCAAAACAATCATGCTGCTAATCTCATCTTTGACTTTTAATCTACTGCCAGACCTTGATGTTTTAATTTTAGAATATTAATTTGTTTGCAAGTTTTTTTTAAATAAATAAAATCAGCATCTAAGCTCCACGCATATTCTTCAGCGACCTTATAAAATCAACTGTTTTCTAACAAAGTGAGAGAGGTTGAATGCAGGAAGGTATAGTAAACCTCCCTTTTTCTGATCTCCCTGAAGAACCAGTCTTTAAATAATGACCATTTACTGTAATCTTGCATGCTATTCTTTTGGGGCATTATGCTTAAAATGATTTTTTATTTAAAAAAGTTTTACATATAATGTGAACGCAAATAGTTATCAAAATTGACACATCAAGCATAAATATATTTAATCTTTTCTGAATGTCTCCCTGTGTCCATTGTACATGCTAGTGATTACAAAGGGTACCCAGGGGCCAGTTCATTGCATACTCTTAGGAATTTACATTAATTCTTTTATTTCTCCCTTGACTATAATATTTTTCTTTGATTTACTTTTCTTTCAGGAATATATGATTTTGTCTACCAGTTTCACCTTTTAACCTACAAGTAAGAATTAGTATAGTTGTTGAATATGATAGCCTCAGACTGAATCTTAAGGCTACTTCTGACACAGCACGTGTTCTTTCCCATCTTATGTCTCACAAGGAAATCAATGAAAGAAACCAACGTATCTTCGGTATGATGTCGTAGATAACTACATTATCACATGGTCTTATCATTCTGCTCACCTTATTCTTAGAAGGCACCCTACATCAGTTGCTCTTGAGTGTTACTTCCACTTCATACAGTAAACTTACAACTTCATCGAGAGCATCTCCATTTTTTGGACATTCAAACTGAAACTCAGAGAATTTAACTTTAGGTGGCCACAGTCCGCAGCTAATAGATGAGGTTAAAACTCAAAGCTAAGTACTTCTAATTCTAAAGAAGGGGCAAAGGTTTCTATACCTGGGGGATTTCCCCTGTATCCTATCTCTAATAATAGTTTGGCAACTGTTATTCATGTCTGTGCTCCAACCTCCTTAGATGAGGCCATATGTTGAATATACCCCAAATTCTTTATTTCCTTTGCTTTTTCTATCAGTTCATAAACTGCCAAATTTTATATTTGTATGTTTATCAAAGGCTTTATGGTTATCTATTAGGGGTTTTAAAAATTTCTAGCATCAGATATTTTTATACTGAGTCTAAGACATGAATATATGCTAAAACATACCTTAAACCTTTAAAGTTCCAAATTTCTATCTCCAAAAGAGCTTTTCAAGCTATTGTAGACTAATGACTATGCCACAGGTAATTAATGAATATTTTTCCCTGTTAACTTTATTCCCAGGAAGAGAAAAAAATTAGATAATTTTGCAATGTTAGGATGAGATAAGACTTAGAGATGATAATCTGTCACTAAAATGTATCCATGTCCTATATTCCACTTGTCTTCCTTTTTCCCCTTTTCCTGAGATTAGTACAGGCATCGAGGCCATCTTTAATTGGTGTGTTTAGGTTTTCTCCTACTACCTTCTCTTTGTGGCAAAAAGCCAGAGAACAGTCTAGTATTAAATCTACTTCCTTAACTTGAATCATTGTGTCTGATGATGGTTTGAAGAAGTCTGTTTATAAATTCTAGGCATTTTCAGGGCAGATCATCTCTCGAATTAATCCTCTACTGTGTCCTCATTTGGAATCCATTTCCTTTCCTCTAATGGAATGTCCCCCAATTCCATGTAATCTTAGTGAATATTCTCTCTATTCCCTCTTGAGTTAGAACTGGCTTGCTTTGAGCTGAGGTGTAGCAGAGGTGGTAGAGAATAGTTTGCAACCGAGTCATCTCAAGACCATGTGGTTCTCACTTTTTAGTACCTAGGGGAAAATATTTCTAATATGCAAAGAAACCTTCTGTTCCAGTGCCTCAGTTGGGTCCAGTGGCACATATGGCATGCAGCATCAGCAGTCAGGCACATTGATCAGGGCACCTGAGACTATCCTGACACAGTTGAGTCATGATAATTATATTTCTGTGAATAACCTCAACTGTGGGAAGCAGAAGAAGCAGCTAGCAAGCTGGGTCAAATCAAAATCATTTACTCAAAGTCCTGAACTAAGAAAAAGGGTATTACTTTTAACCACTGCATTAGGAAGTAGAAATTAGTTTATGAGATATGTTCCCTGGGTAATACAACTGCTTGTCAGGTGCCATGGATCCTTGGAAGAAAAAGAAATTCTCATTTTAAGACATCTTTTCAATAAGTGTTTACTTAAAATTTGTCTCCTGTAGGCATACAGCCTTACGTCTGTGGATTAGTGAATTTCTGAGGAAGAATTCTTTCTTTTTCTCAACTTTTAGAAAAGTTTGGTGATGTGCAACAGGTTCCTTGTCTAAGATGTTTCCTAGTGTTGCTGAATGTACACAATATTAATTTCAATTTGCCAGACTCTGAAGCAGTCACTATGATTGCAGTTGAGACGATTCCATGGAAAGGTCATCTTCTTATAGTTGGGTTTCCTGCCATTAATATAATAACTAGCAACAAGTAAGCCTCGTTTCTCCATATTGCATTTGGTCTTAATTTATTCCAGTGTGACATTGTAAAAATTACATGATTTTGTTTATACTTTTAATTTTGCTTCATTAATTCATATTTAACATTCACTTCCTCAGTAAATTAAATTTAGATTGGGCAATTTATGTTGTACTTTGAATGCTTCATTATTTTAAGTCATTTAAAAGTGTTGTCATTAATGAATCAAACTATTCTACACAGAATTATCATAATTTATAGATACATTAAACTATGAAATCTAGGTCATAGGAAAATCTATATAAATTATTTTATAACAATTACAATAAAATATTTACAAAACATAATTAAAGTAGGTATTTCAAAGTCCTTGTTTTTTTCTCCTCTTGGTAAAAGATATATGTTTGCAAAGACATGAACAAAACTGTATTTTATATTCATGTTATTTCTTTCTATGATATATTTTAATTATAAAGTTGAAATTTTCTTGATGATATTGAATGTGGAATATTCTATTACATTCTCTATTATTTCTTACTGTGATTTAAAGCCTAATATTAGATAAAATTCTGTTATTTTAGTTATTTGTCATTTTTATTGCTAGTGAATTCTAAAATAGTAAAGTATATGTTACATTTATTTCATGTGTCTATATATATATATATGTTGATTTTGTAACATATTATGGATTAGTTTTTCCATCTATAGAATGGGACTTGTACTGTTATGTACTCCAAAGACTTGGAAGGAAAATAATGAATTCTGTGTATCTCATTCACTCACCACCCAATAACTGAATGGAATCACTAATTATTATTAATATTATTTTTTAAGAAAATTATAATTTTATACACAGAATAAATGTATATAAGTGTATCTGGTATTGGTTTTCTAGTCTCTGAAGACTAAACTTACTAAAACTGTAATAAAAAGTACATATACATACATATATATGTATACACACAAATATATATATTTAATGTTGTGTCGTTTAGTACTAAACTGGTATTTAAGATTTTTTTAACCAAAGGCAGGTGAGATTGGCACATGTTTGAAATGTCAGCACTCAGGAGGCTGAGGCAAATGAATTACAAGTATAAAGACAGTATGAAGTCAAAGTTACCAGATTGAATTACATAGTAAATTTCTATCAAATATAAAATAGGCTACTTAAGGAGGTATTATCAGAAAAACATTCAATTTTAGGTGGAGGAAAAAAACCTCCCATTTGAGAATTACACGTCATATAAAATTTTAAAAGTAAAGGATTAGTAAAATTACAAACCCTTTGGGTGAACTAAAAAATGAAATGACATAAAAGGTGAGAAGAGTCTCTCTTTGCTTCTCTGTTTTCTCTCTATAGCTTAGAAAGAAGCCTTCCTCAAGTTACAGTTTAAAACAGTGGTGCAGAGTAATTGAGAATTCAATCTCTGCTGGACTGAGTACTGGTTATAAACGCATCAGTTCAGAGTCACCTCAGTACAACTGCGTCTCTAAGAAGACTTGCGGAGCCTGTGTAGTCAGGCAGTGATTATTTCACCCAGATTGAAAAAGACAGGGAGGAGAAAGCTATTTTTGTATTACTTATGTATTCTATTTTCGCTGATAACCTTCCAGCTCAATGTTTTTCTCCTCTGAAGAATCATCTAGAATAGATTATAAATGATGATATCAATTACAGCACATCCTCCTTGTTCAAAGTTATGAACAGTGTGTTGTTGGTTTTAGTTAAAGAATAGCAATGATAGTTCCTTAGCAGAATTAACTTCAGAAAAACATAAAATTATTTAGGTTTTAGTGCACATAAATTAGAAAGATCATGAATTCAATGTATAAGGCTACAATTAAAAGGAACATATTCTAAAGTATGTTTATCTAGTAAAATATGATTTGCACACTATACTAAAGTAGGAGACATTATTTCAAAATTTGTATGTCTGAATTGCAAGACATTGTATTTCAAAATATTTTATGTGAACAGGTCCAGGAATGATCTCCTTCTTGGTGATTTGGGAGATTGTTATTAATATATAATTCAACACATTACATTAAACCAAATATTGGTAAACCACATTGTATCATTCTCTTCAAAGGCTGCCACCAACTACCTTCCAGTGCAGAATGTAGAGCTGGATTCTTACCAAAATTAGTGAATAAGTATAGAACTCTTTTACTAAAAAATATCAACAAGAAGTAGCCTTCCATAAATCTACCTCCTTAGTACAGTTCTAAACCAAGATGAAGATAAATATTCAACTAAATAATGTATGATCTCTTATGAATTGTTATTGTAATTAAAATGTAAAATTGGTATAAGCGATATTCCAGCAGAGATAAAGCAAGACAATCAAGACACTGTTTCTTTTTATTTCCTGAGGTAGTTTGTAGCAATTAAAGCAAATATTTATTATTTAAACTAATGTGGATCCTCTTAATATGAGTTGTAAGTATCAGATCCTGCATTATGTTGTAGCTCCATGTAATTCAGTAGTATGCTTGATTACTTTTTATACATGCCACTTAACTACAAACTCAAATGCAGATTTTTTTTCAAAATTGCCAGTTGTATTAATTTTAACTTCTGACCTCCTTGCTAAATAAAGTAGTTTTCCATTCACTATACCATACATAGGAAGATATATTTTAATAAATATTTATGACAGGAAACAAACACTGAGAAAAGTAGATGATGCTCCTGTCTGTGATGGGAAGTTCAGGAAATAATTTTTTCTTTTATAATGTTGTGACTTTTTTCTTTGTATGTAGCATGCTAATTTGTTACAAAATTATAAAAGTTCAAGTGTATTTTTATAGATAGGATTATATGTTAATTAAAAATGTGTATTCCTCAGTAACAGTTAAAATGTTAATATAAATTACTACTCACATGCTAGCTACACTGGCAAAGACATTTTGCAAATGTGTTTTTTTGTAAAAGACTCTGATGCCTACCACCTAAGATGGTATTAGTTCTGCAAACACAAAGTCCATGCCTTGGTCCTCACTGGGAATATGAAGCTCTTGAAATGGCAACAGGTTTCATTCTTTGAAGCTTTTTCTCTGCATAGAGACTGGATCGGAGCTGAAGGAGAATGGTCAGTAAACTATGAACACCGAATTTATTCTAGGATTTAATTATGTCTTTACTTTCATGATAAAATGTATTTCATGCTGGGTTTGTAGTTCGCAGCTTCATGTTCTTGAGACAGGAGTCAGTGATGTTTCTATATGCACACTTGTCTTCATTAGTGTTTACTGTTCAGGTGGAAGAGGAAATCTTTACACTAAAACACAAACACTTACATTTTATTGTAATTCATTAAAATCAGCTATGTATTCACATTAACTTAGATTTATAAAGCAGCCATATGAAGAAAAAAATAACAGAAGCTCTCCAAGTGTCCAGTCTTGAAAATTAATAAAAGAACATAAACATTAACAGATTTTAAAAATGCGTATGTAACTGAAAAAGGAAAAGATTCATATATATGTATAATTGTAAATATGTATATATATGGATATTCATATGTCCATATATAAGTATATTTGAGACAGGATCTCACTATGTAGTCCTGGATAGACTAACATTCAGTTTTTAAACCAGGGTGGTTCACACTCACAGATATCCTTCTGCCTCTGCGTTTACTTCTCTAGTACAGAGATTACACATGTGTACCATCATACCAAGTACAGATGCAGCCAAGATTTTTTCTCATTCAACTATTTTCATAATTAATTAAGAATATCACTACACCTATATGCACTCCTACAATGAAAGCTTTTAAGTTTTATCTTTTAAAATGCATTTCTAGATAAGAATTATCATTTGCAAAATATTTCACACTAATGTGAATTTTTTTGTTGGTACACATGGTTGAGCCCCAGTCTTCATACATGCAAGAGAAGCAGGTGCCACTGAGTGATTTTCTCAATCCTTTCACAGTTAGCTTTTATAGAAAAAATAGAAAGCCGGGCGGTGGTAGCACACACCTTTAATACCAGCACTTGGGAGACAGAGGCAGGCAGATCTTTTTGAGTTTGAGGCAGCTTGGTCTACAAGAGCTAGTTCCAGGACAGGCTCCAAAGCTAAAGAGAAACCCTGTCTCGAAAAACCAAAATAAATAAATAAAGAAAGAGAGAAAGAAAGAAAGAAAGAAAGAAAGAAAGAAATTAAATAAAAATAATTTATCTTTCATATTTATTTCATGCTTCTTAGCTGAGATACACTCCCATTACTACATAATTTACCCTGTTAAATGTACAATTTTCTGGTGTTCAAGATAACCACAAAGCAGTGAAACCTTCACTCCCAATTAATTCCAGAAAGCTCTGTTTTCTTAAAACAAAACAAAACAAAACAAAACAACCTTGCATACCCATCTGATACTAGTCCCAATTCCCCTTCAGAAATTTATGATTTGGAAAGTAAATAGCAATCAAAATGGAGGCAAAAGCATCAAAGATTTAGAAAAGTGATAAAATTCTCTAGCTAATTTAATTTTTTATTAATTAAATGTGTTTGGGAGAGGGCCCGAAGAGATTGTTCAGTGGTAAAGTGCACAGTCTGATCTAGACCAACACCCATGTAGGTAGCTCACAGTTACCTGTAAATTCAGCTCTAGGGCATCCTAGACACAAACTCGTGTGCACACTCTCTCTCACACACACACACATTTAAAAGATAATATCTTAAAATGATAGAAAAATGTGCTATTTGGTCGTTTCGCACCTATGTAATTCATAATGACAATATCAGCATCTACTTTCTCCCATCTTTGAGTATCTCCATTCCAAATCTCACTCTTGCTTTGTTGTATTTTGTGAATCACTGAGTTTAACTTGGCCATATCTGTTTGTTGGACAGTGAGTTTGGAGTTACTCATTGGAACCTCGATTCAGTCGTTAACAACCAAAGACTATGACTGGAGACTCTTTAATAATCTATTAGTACTCAATAGTACGGTAGGGAGAAGTAAGGGTTCCATGAACTCCTACCTCTCACAAAACTGATTGTGGACAGAATTAATCTTGTGTCGGTTCAATGGAGGCAACCACAACTGTTGTCAGTTAATGATGGTGTCTTTCTATCCTTTTTCCTCTATTCTATTACTTACATATTTCTAGCTCCCTCTTTTGCCATTTTTCATAGGCCTTAGGGGTAGTGGTTATTATAGATATCTTGCTCAGAACTGTGCCCACAACTTCACTTGTTCTCAGCATCTTAGGCAACCATAAGTTTATGCATCACCCAGCGGTCTGCAAAAAGAGTGACTAAGAGTATCTTTTGTCTAGTCCGAGTGATCTAGTAGAGTGACTGTTTTGGCCTAAGAACATTTGTCATTTTTAGATGATGACATGTGTTTCTGTGAGGTATTATCATTTATTTTTTTCATTTGTTGAACATTACTGTTTTATCAGATCCATATTTATCAATATATGTGCTTTTAATTCTAACAATTATACAACATCACCATCATTAAATCCTAATTTTAGAAATAAAAGTTCAATTTTACTTTCTATAAATATACATTGTATTTTCAGAGACAAATGGATGGGAATGAAAGGATCTCAACATCAATTTAAGTCCCATTATCTATACTGATATTTAAGTAGAGATATGTGAGTCAAGTTACTTTATAAGTGCTCAGTATTGAACTTGTTTGTAGTGACAGTTTTGCTACATAGTTAATCTTCAAGTTTCAGAATCTTGACTAGAGACTGTACATTTAAGAACCCTTTGGTTTAATTTTATTAAATTATAAAAGTTTCCATTTACGCCCCTCTTCCCAACACCCTCCCACTCCCCCCCCCTCTCCTCCTCCCTCTTTGTCCCTAAAGGCAGTCAGGGTTTCCTGCCCTGTGGGAAGTTCAAGTTCCTCCCCCCTCCCTCCAGGTCCAGGAAGGTGAGTATCCAAACAGACTGGATCCCCAAAATCTAGTATATGCAGAGGAAACATGTCCCAGTGTCATTGTCAATGGCTTTTCAGAAAGACTCCGGGCCAGCCACATTCAGAGAATCCGGCCACATTCAGAGAAACTGGTTGGATCACGTCCTCGTTCAGTCGCAGTCCAGCTGGCCTTGGTAAACTCTCATTAGATCCGTCCCCTGGTATCAGTGGGTGATAGCATCCCTCGCAGACATTATTTCCTTTTTTCATTTTCTTCCTCCTTCTGCTCCACATTTGGACGTTGGGGGGCTGAGTCTGGTGCTCCAATGTGGGTCTCCGACTGTATCGCCATCCATCGCCAGATGAAGGATCTATGGTGATAAGCAAAATATTCATCAGTATGGTTATGGGCCAAGGCCGGTTCAGGCACCCTCTCCTCTGTCCAGAGAACAATCTGGGGATCTCTCCTTGGACCTGGGATCCCATATATAATTAAGTCTCCTGTAAACCCTAAAATGACTCCCTTAGTTGAAATATATTCTTCCCTGATCCCATATTCAACCTTCCTTCCACCCCCCCATCCCGGTCAACCAAGCTTTCTCCTTTCCTCCCCTCCTCCCTCCTCCCTAACGCTCTCCCCTTCCAACGCCCCTCCCACCCCCCCCCCCCCATGCACCCGAGGTTACCTGGGACTCTTGACTAATTCCTACCTCCCGGCAGGTAGCTAAATAATCTTCATCAGGTTCGTCTTCTTATTTAGCTTCTCTAGGATCACGAATAATAGGCTCAAAACCTTTAATTATGGTTAGAATCCACTTATGAGTGAATACATACCTTGTTCCTCTTTTTGGGTCTGGCTTACCTCACTCAGTAAAGCGTTTTCTATTTCCATCCATTTGCATGCAAAATTCAAGATGTCATTGTTTTTTACCGCTGAGTAAAACTCTAATGTGTATATGTTCCACACCTTTTTTAACCATTCTTCTACTGAGGGGCACCTAGGCTGTTTCCAGGTTCTGGCTATTACAAATAGCGCTGCTATGAACATAGTTGAACAAATGCTTTTGTAGTATGTTCAGGAATCTCTAGGGTATATTCCCAAGAGTGGAATTGCTGGGTCCTGAGGGAGGTTGACTCCCAGTTTCCTGAGAAACCGCCACACTGATTTCCACAGTGGCTGCACGAGTTTGCATTCCCACCAACAATGGATGAGTGTTCCCCTCACCCCACATCCTCTCCAGCATAGGCTATCATTGGTGTTTTTGACTTTAGCTATTCTGACAGGTGTAAGATGGTATCTCAACGTGGTTTTGATTTGCATTTCCCTGATCGCTAAGGAGGTTGAGCATGACCTTAAGTGTCTTCTGGCCATTCGAAGTTCATCTGTTGTGAATTCTCTGTTCAGTTCAGTACCCCATTTTTTAATTGGATTAATTAGAGTTTTAGTGTCTAGTTTCTTGAGTTCTTTGTATATTTTGGAGATCAGACCTTTGTCTGATGAGGGGTTGGTGAAGATTTTCTCCCAGTCAGAAGGCAGCCTTTTTGTCTTACTGACAGTGTCCTTTGCTTTACAGAAGCTTCTCAGTTTCAGTAGATCCCATTTATTCATTGTTTCTCTTATTGTCTGTGCTACTGGGGTCCTACTTAGGAAGAGGCCTCCTGTGCCTATATCTTGTGTACTACTTCCCACTTTCTCTTCTATCAGGTTCAAAGTGGACGGATTAATGTTGATGTCTTTAATCCATTTGGACCTGATTTTTGTGCATGGTGATAGGTATGGATCTACTTTCATCCTTCTACAGGTTGACATCCAGTTATGCCAGCACCATTTGTTAAAGATGCTTTCCTTTTTCCATTGTATACCTTTAGCTCCCTTGTCAAAAATTAGGTGCTCATAGGTTTGTGGGTTAATATCCGTGTCTTTTATTCGATTCCAGAGGTCGACTTCTCTGTTCTTATGCCAATACCAAGCCGTTTTCAATACTGTAGCTCTGTAATAGAGTTTGAAGTCAGGGATGGTAATGCCTCCTGAAGTTCCTTTATTGTATAAGATTGTTTTGGCTATCCTGGGTTTTTTGTTTTTCCATATAAACTTGATTATTGTTCTCTCAAGTTCTGTGAAGAAGTTTGATGGGATTTTGATGGGGATTGCATTGAATCTATAGATTGCTTTTGGTAGAATTGCCATTTTTACTATGTTGATTCTCCCAATCCAAGAGCAGGGGAGGTCTTTCCATTTTCTGGTATCCTCCTCCATTTCTTTCTTCAAAGACTTAAAGTTCTTGTCAAATAGGTCTTTCACTTCCTTGGTTAGAGTTACCCCAAGATATTTTATGCTATTTGTGGCTATCATGAAATGTGATGTTTCTCTGATTTCCCTCTCTGCTTCTTTATCCTTTGTGTATAGGAGGGCTACCGATTTTTTGGAGTTGATCTTGTATCCTGCCACACTACTAAAGGTGTTTATCAGCTGTAAGAGTTCTTTGGTAGAGTTTTTGGGGTCACTTATGTACACTATCATATCGTCAGCAAATAACGAAAGTTTAACTTCTTCCTTTCCAATTCGAATCCCCTTGATCTCCTTATGTTGTCTTATTGCTATTGCTAGAACTTCAAGCACTATATTGAAGAGGTATGGAGAGAGTGGACAGCCTTGTCGTGTTCCTGATTTTAGTGGAAAGGCTTTGAGTTTCTCTCCATTCAATTTGATGTTAGCTGTCGGCTTGCTGTATATTGCTTTTATTATATTTAGGTATGATCCTTGTATCCCCAGTCTCTCCAACACCTTTATCATAAATGGGTGTTGAATTTTGTCAAATGCTTTTTCAGCATCCAATGAAATGATCATATGGTTTTTTTCTTTCAGTTTATTTATATAATGGATTACATTGATAGATTTGCGTATGTTGAACAAGCCCTGCATCTCTGGGATGAAGCCTACTTGATCATAATGGATAATTTTTCTAATGTGTTCTTGGATTCGGTTTGCCAGTATTTTATTGAGAATTTTCGCGTCGATGTTCATGAGTGAGATTGGCCTGTAATTCTCTTTCTTGGTTGTGTCTTTGTGTGGTTTTGGTATCAAGGTAACTGTAGCTTCATAAAAAGAGTTTGGCAATGACTCTTCTGTTTCTATATTATGGAATACATTAAGGAGTATAGGTATTAGCTCTTCCTGGAAGTTCTGGTAGAATTCTGCATTGAAACCATCTGGTCCTGGGCTTTTTTTGGTAGGGAAATTTTTGATAACAGCTTCTAATTCTTCGCGACTAACAGGTCTATTTAGATTGTTCACCTGTTCTTGGTTCAACTTTGGTATATGTTACTTATCTAAAAAAATGTCCATTTCTTTTACATTTTCCAACTTTGTGGCATATAAACTTTCGTAGTAAGATCTAATGATTCTCTGAATTTCCTCTGTGTCTGTGGTTATGTCCCCCTTTTCATTTCTGATCCTATTAATTTGCATGTTCTCTCTCTGCCGTTTGATTAGTTTGGATAGGGGTTTGTCAATCTTGTTGATTTTCTCCAAGAACCAGCTTTTTGATTCATTGATTCTTTGGATTGTTTTCTGTGTTTCTATTTTGTTGATTTCAGCCCTCAGTTTGATTATTTCCAGTCTTCTACTCCTCCTGGGTGAATCAGCTTCTTTTTTTTCTAGGTCTTTCAAGTGTGCTGTTAAGTCTCCAATGTGTGCTTTCTCCGTTTTCTTTATTTGGGCACCTATTGCTATGAACTTTCCTCTTAGCACTGCTTTCATAGTGTCCCATAGGTTTGAGTATGTTGTGTCTTTGTTTTCATTAAATTCAAGGAAGTCTTTAATTTCTTTCTTAATTTCGTCCTTGACCCAGGGGTGATTTAGTAGTTGACTGTTCAACTTCCATGAGTTTGTTGACTTCCTGGGGGTAGCATTGTTGTTGAATTCTAATTTTAATCCATGGTGATCTGACAAGACACAGGTGGTTACTAATATTTTTTTGTATCTGTGGAAGTTTGCTTTGTTACCGAGTATGTGGTCAATCTTCGAGAAGGTTCCATGAACTGCAGAGAAGAAGGTATATTCTTTCCTATTTGGGTGGAGTGTTCTATAGATGTCTGTTAAATCCATTTGATTCAATACCTCCAATAAATCTCTTAATTCTCTGTTTGGTTTCTGTCTGATTGTCCTGTCCATTGGTGAGAGAGGAGTGTTGAAGTCTCCTACTATTAGTGTGTGTGGTTTGATGACTGCCTTGAGTTCTAGAAGAGTTTCTTTTACATATGTGGGTGCCTTTATATTAGGGGCATAGATATTCAGGATTGAGACTTCTTCCTGATGAGTTGTTCCTGTTATGAGTATGAAATGTCCATTTCCATCTCTTCTGATTGATTTTAGTTTGAAGTCGATTTTGTTAGATATTAGAATGGCCACACCCGCTTGTTTCTTAGGTCCATTTGCTTGGAAGACCTTTTCCCAACCCTTTACTCTGAGTAGGTGTCTGTCTTTGTGGTTGAGGTGTGTTTCTTGTAAACAGCAGAATGTTGGATCCTGCTTTCGTATCCAATCTCTAAGTCTGTGCCTCTTTATAGGTGAATTGAGTCCATTGATATTAAGAGATATTAATGACCAGTGGTTGTTGACTCCAGTCATTTTTTTTTGGGTAGTAGAGTGTATGTGTTTTCCTTCTTTGAGTTGTGCTAGTGAAGGGTCGCTAGATGTCTGAGTTATTGTAGTCAGTGTTGGCAATGTTGGATTCCTTGGGATGTAATTTTCCTTCTAATATTCTCTGTAAGGCTGGATTAGTAGTTACGTATTGTTTAAATTTGTTTTTATCCTGGAATATTTTGTTTTCTCCGTTGATAGTGAATGAAAGCTTGGCTGGGTATATTAGTCTGGGCTTGCATCCATGGTCCCTTAGTTTCTGCAGTACCTCTATCCAGGACCTTCTGGCTTTCATGGTTTCTATAGAGAAGTCTGGTGTAAGTCTGATAGGTTTACCTTTATAGGTTACTTGACCTTTTTCCTTTGCAGCTCTTAATATCCTTTCTTTAATCTGAATGCTTTGTGTTTTGATTATTATATGGCGAGGGGATGTTTTTTTCTGATCCAGTCTATTCAGTGTTCTGTATGCTTCTTGCACCTTCATAGGAATATCACTCTTTAGGATGGGAAAGTTTTCTTCTATAATTTTGTTGAATATATATTCTGGTCCTTTGATCTGCAGTTCTTCTCCTTCTTCGATCCCTATTATTCTTAGATTTGGTTTTTTTATTGTGTCCCAGATTTCTTGAATGTTTTGTGATGAGAATTTATTGGATTTGCTGATTTCTTTGATAAGAGCATTTATTTTCTCTATGGTATCTTCAGACTCTGAGATTCGTTCTTCCATCTCTTGTATCCTATTGGTTATGCTTGATTCTGTAATCTCTGTTCGTTTACCTAGATTTTCCATATCCAGCCGGCCCTCGTTTTGTGTTTTCTTCATTGACTCCAATTCAGTTTTCAATTCTTGAACTATTTCCATTACCTGCTTGATTGTTTTTTCTTGGTTTCCCAGTGTATCATTCATTGATTTGCTCATTTCTTCGATGTTTTTGTTATATTTCTCATCCATTTCTTTACTCATTTCTTCAATCTTTTTGTTGTACTTCTCATCCAGTTCTTTAAGGGAGTTATTCATATCCTGTTTAAGGGACTCTATTGCTTTCTTAATGGAATTTTTGTCCGCTTCTTCTGAATTAAGAGGTTCAAGACCTTCTATTGTAGGGTCATTGGTATCTGGTGTTTTCATGTTGTTTTTTTAGATTGTTGGAGGAGTTCTTGCCTTGGCGTCTGCCCATCTCTTCCTTCAAATGCTCTCTATTGGAACCTCTGGTACCAGGTCAGGTTCCCTTGTTGGGCAGGGACTTCACTGACAGAAGGTCTACCTTTCCGCAGGTAGTCTATTGAAACACAGGCCCTCCCTCCTGCCGAGTTGCACTCACAGCCCTGGCACAGCGCATAGGGAGCTGCTCTGGGGAGATCTTGTGGCCCCAGAGGGAAGGGGGGAAGAGAGGAAGGTGTGCCTGGATAAAGGCTGGGACAGGATTTGGGAGAGCTCTGCAGGGAGAAGCCTCCTCTGCCTGGTGATGAGAAAGTCGAGGGGGGCGGGGAAAGACTGAATTCCTCCTAGCCAAAGCCCCTGGGACAGGAGAAAACTCACCCCTCCTCCAATGGATGTCTGCCAGAAGATCACTGTCTCTTGCTGGCCAGGATTGTGGCTGAGCTGAGACAGAGCTTACCTGTCCTCAGGCAGGCTCTCCAAGCAAAGGAAATGCCCCTGCCAACCTGAGCCCACAGCCCAGGCCCAGCGTGCAAGGGAGCAGCTCTGGGACGATCTTGTGGCCCCAGAGGGGAGGGGAGAAGAGAGGAAGGTGTACCTGGATATAGGCTGGGATAGGATTTAGGAGAGCTCCGCAGGGAGGACCCGCCTCTGCCTGGTGACCAGAATGTCGAGGGGGACGGGTAAAGTCTGAATTCCTCCCAGCCAAAGCCCTCGGGACAGGAGAAAACTCACCCCTCCTCCAAAGGATGTCTGCTAGAAGAACACTGTCTCTTGCTTCCAGGAGTGTGGCTGAGCTGAGACAGAGCTTGCCTGTCCTCAGGCAGGCTCTCCAAGCAAAGGAAATGCCCCTGCCGGCCTGAGCCCACAGTCCAGGCCCAGCGTGCAAGGGAGCAGCTCTGGAGAGATCCCTTTGGAAATTTTATACAATTATTTTCTCCTGTGGGAGAAACAATGAAATGTACTTGGTTTCCATTTATGCAACTGATCATCAAGAATATTATATATTAGAAATTAATTTTATTGCAAATAGAAACATCATTTTCTCAGCATTACCATTTAATGATTTTTACTGAAAGATAATATGTAAATTTTTCAGTTTTCTCTGGTTTCCTTTTCCTCAGCTGCCCTTGTAACATTTGGCTCAAATTCTTGACATCAACAATTCTGTAAGGGTTAGGGCTTTCTGCATTATCAGCTCTTAGTTCCTGTATTGACTGAAATGAAAATTTCTTTTCTCCTTATACAATCCCAGGAGATCATTTGTCAGAGAAGACAGGGGAGAAAAGTCCTCTCTCCAGTCTAGACTTCTTAGATCATCAGATTTTGTATCTTTAACGCATCAATACATTCATTTAACACGTTTCTATACACCAACATTTAAACACATCAACAATAGTGTGATGATCTGAAGTAAGAGCAGCAATTGAGAGAGATGTGTCCATTGAATTTGTTGAGAGGACATATTAGTAGAGGAAGATTCTAAAAATTTTATGGAGTATTAATTATGCATTTTTTCTGTCTGATTCTGCACATGTTAGAACTACCAAGATATGATAGGAAAAAGGATGCTTTTTCCAGTGTGGGTTAGGATTCCACTCGAAGCTTCTTAAGTGTGTTCATTGCCCGTTTTCCCCATGGTTTAGAGACAGCACATGCTGGATTAGAGCTTGTATGAGGCAGCTGTTCTGACTTGTGATTTCTCATTAAATGTGTGAACTACGGCATTGTGTTTGTGATGTTAGGCTCTTCATCTCGCTTTAAAACACACACGCGCACACACGTGCACTAACTACACACAAGCAGCGAAAGGAGGTTGGGGAAAGAGATGTTTAAGGATGTTAAAGATGCTCTGTGTCTACTAATATGAAGAAATGACTTTCTTCAGTTCTTCATTAGGTATGGGACTTTTTCTGTGTTTCCTTCTGTTTAGATAATACAGGCTATAGAGGCTCAAGTACTAAGATGAAAATATATTTGAATGATACTCCCCATTAGTCAAAACATATTGCTGTATTGTTGTCTTATATTAGACAATCTATCCAAAACAGAGCCTGGGGTTTTACTCAACAATCAACTTCATGGTTACTTATTTGTGGCTATGCTTCCTTGCTGTTTTATGACCGTGGAAGAATTTCATATAGCTCATTTACAAAATAATTCCATTGTTTCACTTCTACTCACTCTCTAAAATATTCAAACGTCTTTACAGCTTATTTAGATTAGAAAAAAACATGGTTTTATTTTCTGAATAGTATTTATTAATTGAATAGTCAGTGTAGTTAACGCCATGTTGTTCAAGCATCACTGAATTATTTTAGGGTGTCTAAACATTCTGAGTTAGTACATTTTTCAGTGTCTTAGCTTTAATCCTTCTCCCTTTTCCTAAAGTTCTCTTTTTGTTTCATATCATAAATTTTACTCAACAGGAGTTCTGAGCACCTTTTTTTTTGACTTCTCTGACATCCTAAGTTGAGGTTACTGCCATGTATTTTTAGCCTCACACTCAAAACATGTGCATGGGTAGACACTGGGGAGAAGAAGGCAGGGTTCTCAAGTTGCATATTTATTTTCAAGTCCTTTGGTTGAGCATTGTTTTGTTGGTGTGGAAAGCACTGTCTATTTCTACCATCAGTACCACATGAGTGATTATACAGACCCAGTGTGTATTTTTCTCCATGCATATTTGATACTGGTGCTGTTGAATGCCTAATAGAAAAGCCTATCTTTTAAACTTGTTATGTTGGATCTAAACTAGTTATAAATGCTTTGTTAAATAGATGAATCAATTATCAAGCTTAGAATATTAATCCTAGGTATTATGGCATAAAATTAGCAGCATTTTTCATATTTCTCCCTAAATCCATTGAAATTAAGTACAATATTTACTTGAAATAACTATCTGAAGAATTTTGGATGCAGAACTAGAAAGGGACTACATGTACATTAAGAAATAAAAAACGCTTCTGAATTGAATTCACTTAAAACAACCCTCTCCACTGTCTTCCAGACAGGGCAGTTTTTCCAGTGTACAGTCGAGAACAAAAGCATTATATTTTTCTTGTGGCCTCTTTATAATTTTCTTCAACTATGTGTACTTCTTTGGGCTTTTTCCTTCTTGAAGCATAGCTTTTATATAACTTCTTCTTGTTCAAATTTGTTTATTTCTTCTGAATCCATCAGAGAAGAATGTGTTTGTGAGAAATCGCTCCTGATTTATTTGCTCAGCAAATATTTGTCTGTCTGGCCTGACCCAAGGCTGCTGCCACTCTTTTCTGTCATTCTTATTTTTTCATGAAAATGGGACAGGTAATAAACAGTCTGTAGTTGGCGATAAGACAATGAAGGAAACATGCAAAATGACCTATAGTGTAGCTAGAGAGGGAGGATTGATAATTTTGCAAGCTTGATTAGGAAAACATACATCGTCTTATATGATAGGTCTTTTCTGAAGTGGTGGAAAGAGTAGTCCTGAGACTAAGCAGAGGGTAAATGAAGGGAAGAACCCCCAGGCACACTAGCTGCATATGTCTACAAAATAGCTCAACAACGTGACTGAAGAAGAGGAGTCAGCCATAGGTGCCTGTCTGTGGCTGCTGGCTTTCAGTGTGGGAAAGATCTAAAGGAACAGAGGTCTGAGCAGTCATAAACTGAAACAGTATCCATTACAGAGGCATGCTCTAGAAACCAGTAGGAAGTAGAGTGTCCCATGGTAGAGACTGGCAGTGTGTGGGATCAGGAGTCTGCTGCGGAATATGACGAGAGTCGGGGTTAATCTTGTGAAATGAGGAACATTATTTTGTTCTCTAAAGGCAGACAAGAAGTCACTTTTAAAAAGTAGTATTGTTAGAATGCTTTCTTAGATGTAAAATTTCCATAACTTAAAAATATTTTATGTATTATTTGAGAATCTCATACAGTGAATTTTCCTTATGTACTTGTATGTTATGTTAAAATTTTAATATATACAAGGAAATGTATTATATTACAATGAGCATTATTTGTAACAGGAATGAGTTTTAAGTCTGTTTTCTTCTTTATACTATTTTGTAGTTTGGAAGAATGGAATTTACAGACACACTTATTTTAAAATTATTTTAACTTGGGCAAATAATTTAGTCTCCCTGAATCTGTGTCTTCATCAGTAAACTAAGACTTCTAGAATTTGGGAAGTTATGAATGCAAACAGATAGAAGAATGATAACTTTGAACATAAAGCCAAACCCAAAATAATCGATCATAAAATAATACCTTTCTTATTTTCACACTGAGTTGTTATTCCTATTAAATTACTTAAGGTAAGTATATTCATATACTATTATAAATCATATATAGGTAAATATTATTACTAAAAATAAACTTTACCAAGTTTTATTAATGTCATAGTTTATTATATAACATTCAGCCTTGATATTCAGCTGCTTTAGGGAACTATTTACTTTTATGCATTAATTATTACATATTAATATCTTGTTACCCATTTTAAGTGTCATACTGGAAACTTTGTGTGGATTTGAATAAATAGAAACATCAATTCAAGCCCACTTGTAAATACTGCTTTAACGTATATGATGGCTGCTTACTAAAAATGTTTTGCTGAAGTCAAATGCATACAGAGTTAACGTTGATGCCTGCACTGTCCAAACACATGCTTAGGATCAGATTCAATTCTATAAAAATCATTTGAAATATTACACTACATGTTGTAATGTTTTGACTATTTGTTAAGTATTCCTTTATTCAGTTAATTTTTTGAAGAAGAGGTGTAAAACTCTAATATTTGTAAACTGCTGTCTTCTGTAGCTAAAAATCAAAAAAAGTAAATCATAAAACTTCACCAGGATGGACCTCACCCACTAAATTTGACTGGAGGTCTGTGATCTAAACTTTGGCAAAATCTTGACATTGCTTTCTTCGGTTACCTATAGATCTTCACGTAGGTCTGAGGCCTCATGAGCTTTCCTCCTTTGATATATTTGGTGATATCATCCTTGCTAGCTCAAGTTTGGGCAGTCATGTCGGTGAGACTTTATGACTGTGGCTTCTTACCCTAATGTGAGGGGGAAGAGCACACTAATTAGTTGTCCAGTACTAAATGGTCAGGCCTGAAATCAACATTATCTATCTATCTATCTATCTATCTATCTATCTATCTATCTATCTATCTATCATCTATCTATCTATCTATCTATCTATCTATCTATCTATCTATCATCTATCTATCATCTATCTATCTATCTATCATCCATCTATCTATCTATCATCTACCTATCTATGTATATAACATTATGCAGACTGAGCAGGTTATATTTAGAAATACAAATGTGTATGTACATAGACATACATGTATGAAATTAAAAATTAAGCAAAGAATCCAGAAAGATACCATGAATTTGAAAAAGAGATGGGAAGGGTGGGTGGAAGTTTGGAGGGAGGATATGGATGGGAGAAGTGTTGTAATTTTACTGTAATATCAAACATTTCTTAAAAAAAAACTTAAGCATTTTATTCTGAGTCATAACCTTTTTAAGGAATACAGAAAATATTTATTAGTAAGTTTTTAAAATTTCTAGTGTCAATACCATTTTTGAAAATTTCTTCTGTCTAATGCAGTTTTTCCCCATGTGGTCTTTTTATGTTCAAAAATTCATAAAGGCTCAGAGCTGGAGAGATGCCTCAGAGATTAAGAGTACTGACTGCTCTTCCAGAGAACCCGGGGTTCAATTCCCAGCACCCACATGGCAGCTCGTATTGGCCTGTAACTCCAGTTGCAGGGCATCTGATACCCTCGAACAGATATACATGCAGGAAAACACGAATGTGCATGAAATAAAAATATAAATTATAAAAACAACTCACAAAAGCAAATAATATAAGAAAAGGACATACAGTGCCAGACCCGATTTTTACAGATTATAATAGTAGAATCATTTAACTTTCAAGCCAAAAAAACTGTGAAATTCTCTGTGAAGAACTAAATTGATCATAATTCTGAATCTAAATGAGTTTCTTCTAGGGTGTGGCTGCCTGTATCATGCACATTGACTCTCTTAACAACATGTATTAAAGGCAATGACATGATCCAATTCCTTTCGAGCTATATAGGATTTGACTCTGATGTTTTAAAAGAATCAGTTTTAGTTCTGATTGTTTAACTTAAGCATTAGTTACTTTTCCTGTGGCCAACTATCTGACAAGAAGGGTATGTAAAGGGAAAGCTGTATTTTGACTCAGTTTAAGCAGGGAAACAGTCCATCACAGAGAAGACAGGACAGCGGGCTCCTTAACTGATCACAATGTAGCCATCTGTAGTCAGGATACAGACAGAAGGCAGGAAGTGGGTCCAGGTGATTAAATTTCAAATCAACCACTAGATACCCAGGTTTTGTCCAATGAAGCTCCACTCCCTAAAGGTCTCACAGCCTTTCCAAATGGCATCTCCACCAGGTGGGGACCAAGTGTTAAAACGCACTGGCTTAAAGGAGACCAAAGGAGTCAAGTCGGAGCAACATGATAGGAAATCCTGGCATTAGTTTTCTTCTCCACATTTTGCTGTATAATACATTTACATTCACATAGGTTATGTAGTGTATTAGGTGATGCACACACTCCCTCTACAGATACAAGTTTCTACCAAATGGCCACTGCAAAAGAAAATCTAATAAATATTAGTCTATTTTTAGAAATCAATTATTTTGGATTGATATCATCCTATAATCTCTTGTTTTCTATAAATTATTTTGAGTCAAGAAATATTAAAATCTGAATATTGATACAAATTTATCTCTCTTTTTTCTTTATTTTTTCTTTTATTGAAAATAGATTTGTAAGAAAGGTGGAGGTAGTGCACACTTTTAATCCCAGCATTCAGGAGGTAGAGGCAGGAGGATCTCTGAGTTTGAGACCAGCCTGGTTTACAGAGTGAGTTCCAGGATAGGCTCTAAAGCTACACAGAGAAACTCTGTTAGGAAAAACCAAAAGAAGTAAGAAAAAGGAAAGAAAATAGATTTTGTATGCAATATATTCTGACTACAGTTTCCCCACTCCCAATTACTCCTAGATCATCCTTATTTACCTTTCCATCCAAATTCGCACACTTTCTGCCTCTCCTCAGAAAACAAGCAGTCATTTAATAATAAAATAACAAATCACTAATTCAAACAAACTCGAACAGGATATAACAAACAGAAGAGAAAGAAGCTAAGAAAAATCACAAGAAGCACACTTAGACACAGAGACACACAAGTTCATAAAAACATATAACTACAGAACTGGAAGCCATTTTGTGTTGTCCATCTACTGCTGGGCATGGGGCCTGGCCTGAAGGGTGGTTTGTATCCCCAGGGAAACTCCTTCGGAGAGAATTAAATTTTCATTTGTAAGTGGTTGTTAGTTGGAGATCACTTCTAGATTAGGGATGGGATTTGGGTTGACTTCTCTCTGCATTGGGATCCCTTCTGGGGCAGATTCTTGCAGGCCTTGTGCAAGCTTCCTCCGTTTCTGTGAGTTCATACGTCCATCAGCCCTGCTGTGGTTATAGTCTTGTTTCCTCAGTATTCTCCCTTCTTTCTGGCACTTACACTCTTTCTGCCTCCTCTGCCCCAGAGTTCCATGACCCCTGTGGAGAGGGATTTGATGTTGATATTCCATTTAGGAGTGAGTGTTCCAAGGTCTCTTACTCATACTGCACACTGCCTGGTTGTGGGTCTCTGTATTTGTTCTTGTTCAGGAGGAAGCATCTCTGATGACAGTTGAGCAAAGCACTGATCTGGGTATAGCAAAATGTCATTAGTATTCATTTCATGGCTCTGTTCCTTTATCAAAGAAGGAGTATTTGGTTTTATTTTAGGTCCTTGGTCTATCTGGTTTCAGGCTCTTGGCCATCAAAGCAGTGAATATCTTTCAATGAAAAGTAATATTAGAACGTGTCATGAGACTTTCTTAAATTCTTTCAATTTTAATAAATTACAAAAGGTAAAGGCTAGAGCAATGTTACAGCAATTAAGAGCACTATCTGCTCTTCCAGATGTCCTTGGTCTGGTTATGCAGGACTTACATGGTGACTCAAAATTACCTCTAACTCCAGTCTCAGTATATATATACATACACACACACACACACATATATATATATATATACATATATGTATATATATGTATATATATATATAGAGAGAGAGAGAGAGAAAGAGAGAGGGAGAGAGGGAGAGAGAGTGTGTACCAAAAATGCAGACAAAATACTTGTATACATAAAATAAAAATGAAGAAATAATACATTTCAATAATAAAAAAATTAAAAGGTAACACTTCTATATTCAGGGAGCTCTATCGTGGTTAGTATACATAATAAGTTTGAAAGCCTCACAAACCAAATTGTTCAAATAAACACTGAAGTGTCAACATTTCAACTCCAATTTTGAAAGATAATATATGCAGACAAATGTTAAGTAGAGATGTCTAATCCTTTAATTAAATTAAATGATCTAAGAGCAATTTACCTTTTTGCCAGAATGTACTATGTAGTAAAATGTGAATGATTAAAATAAGAAAGTTATAATTGTTTCAAAGAAGGCTGTTAAATGCTTCAGACACATGAAAATCTGATACATAATCTTTTTTTAAAGCAGAATGTGAAGGGTGAATTTAGACCAAAGGGCCATATTCTACAGGTCTTTGAAGTGTTTGAAAATTATCTATCTAAAATATACCTATATAACCTTGAAAACATACATAATGTCTCTACAAGTTTAATAATTATAGATTAATTAATAACCTCATTCCTTATTTATATATTGCATTTTTAAAGGAACTGCATAAGCACAAGACCCCAAACAAGAGTAGAAACATAGATACAGTATAAGAAAAATAACTTTAAATTTTTATCAATATACCAAAATCCATGAAAATATAAGGTATTTGAGATCAATTGTTGCCTTTTTATCCTATATTTCACTAAATTATAATAAATATTCATAAACTTTCCAATAACCAAAAGTCTCCCACAACCCAACTCTTAGGAATGTGGATATGGTATTCTCTAGAGTGCTTCATTGTGAATGTGAGAAAAGGAATCTTTAGGGTTTCTGAGAAAATTTGAGATAATGACCAAGTCCTGAAAAGACCAGGTATAACCTTTGTGGATAGATGTCACCTCTCAAGTTTTAGGAGGTTTCCCTTGATCAAATCTGATCCATATTAACCTGAAATGAGTCAACAACCTCTTTTTTTTTCCTGTGGAAGCAAAAGAAAAACCTCTTCTCCAAAGCATTTTTAACATCCATTTGAAAAATGCATTTCTTAACTTTCATTTTAAATCTAAGGCATTCTTCAACTATGTAGACTGATTTTTCAACAGTTCTTTCAATCCTGTGTCTCTTACATCTGCTCCTGGCAGAAGCAATTTATTTCAGAGAAAATGATGGACACCATAGGAGTTTGACTAATCTTTGTGAAAAGATTAGTCATTTTGGAAAGAAACTGCTTTTGCCATGACTGCTTCACAGGATTCTGTATAAAGTGTATATGCAGGGCCCACAGGAAAGTGATGACTGAACTTGGCCAAAACAAGGTGAGACAGTCCTTCAGGGTTTCTGCTTCACAAAAGAGTCTGACAAACATTCTACAGGACACAGAGGAAAAAATTGATGAACTTTGACAATATAAGGGAGGAAAGTCCTACAAGTTTCCTGAATCACTGAAAATTTTGTCAAATACTCTGGGCCTATAGGCTAAAGATGGATGCCTCAACATTGGAGAGTAACTTTGGGTGATTGTCTAGAAAGATTGTCTATTTTTAGGTAATTATAATTCTTATTGGGGTCTTTGATGGAGTTAAATACTGAATAATTAGAGTTTCAGTTTTCCTTGGTTATATAGAAAGTAAATTAGGTATAAAACTTTGTATTAACTAGGGTATAATAGCTATTGGAGAGTTTTCTCTGAAAGTGAACATTGTAAATATAATTCTAACTTAATAATTGTTTTTGTCATATGTAGTTTTACTATGTTAAGTACTTTCATTTCTGGACAAAAGGAGATTGAAATGTTGTAAGATATTATTCTAAGGTGTGTTACATTTGTTTATGCTGTAGACCATTTGTTTTTAATGATATGAAGATGTGTTACATTCTTTTGTGTTGCATTTTTAACTTGGTGAAGCTATGTTAATTTGCCTATCTAAAACACTTGATTGATCTAATAAAAATCAATGACCAAACTCAAAACAGGAAGAAAGGATAGGTGGGGCTAGCGTAGAATAAATAGGAAAAAAATAAAGAAAGAAGAGCAAGAACAGGGAGAGGAGGACTCTAGGGGCCCGCCACACAGTCACACAGTTAGTCATGGAGTAAGAGTGAAAGTAAGATATAAACAACAAAAGGAAAAACTCCAGAAGCAAAAGGTAGATGGTATGACTTAAGTTAAGGAAAGCTGGCTAGAAATAAGCCAAGCTGACGCTGGACATTTAAAAGTAAGAAAAAGCCTCTGCATATGTGGGTTTTTTGGGAGCTAAGGCCAGGAATTCACAAAAAAGAATAAGACTGCCTGTGATTTCTTTGGGAGATGGGTTGCGCCGCCTGGAAAAAAAAAGCCCAAAGTGTAAAACAACCAATAACAGGAGTCTGTAAGAGGGTCAGAGATATGGGAAAAAGGAGTATGGTAGAAACAATTTTTTACTTTGCATTCTGATTAAAAACAAAAAACAAAATTTCAAAAAAGAATGCTAGTTAATACCTTAAAATATTATAGTAGTAAGAATTCTTATCAACTTTCTTATTAACTTTCTGTGACATTTACAAGTTTTTTAGTTGGGAACTTGTTCTGCTGGAAATTATATTATGATCTAATCAGATACTGATTTTTCTAATGAGTAAGAGAAATATTTGTGCCAAGGCCTGGATGAAAGATTGTGTAAACTTCTAGGTGGGAGGTTGTTGAAACATGTATCATGGAGTTGGCATCAGAACTAGAAATAAGCAATAAATATATGAGATTTCTCCAGACCTAATTGATTGGGATGTTTAATGCATTTACTATTTGAAAATGAGAAGACTTCTCTCAATCCTTTGTGGTCTTCCTGACTTTGGGATGTTGCTATTGCTAGTGTGCCTTCAGTACAAGTTACAGTAGATAGGGCAGTTGAAGACAGACACACAAACCTTGTTCTCTGTATCCTGGCTACCTGTTTATATGAATCCAATGGGACAGAATGTTCTCATATACAATAAACAACACATGGCATACATATCACTGGTCAACAGAAAATAAGAGACAAAGTGTGATGGACAAAAAAAAAATCCATGGTGAACCAGTCCTCCAAAGCTTATGAACATTAATTACTGTGTTTAGACACTTGATTTCCTGTAACCAATTGTACTATGTCTGTGGAAGCAAAAGACAGCATTCTGGGTTACAGTCCTCAGGGTGAACAATTGACTGCTCAATTATAAATTAACTTAAAGATTTGCTATTGTTGCTATTTAACATCATCATCATCATTATGACATTTGAAAAGCGTTAACCTGCAAAAATGGATAATGATTTTTCCAGAATCATGAGTCTTTAAGCAAAAATTTTTGTGCCAAGTGTGCTGTATATCTCTATGAATTGCTTCCCAGGAAACTATCAGAAATTCCCAATGCAATAAAGGCTGTTGCCATTATTTTCGGTTACTCACTAGAGAAGACAGCACACACTTTGTATACACCACACATATGAGCGTAGCTGGAACTGAGTTGGAAGCCTCCACAGTACTGGCTGACATTCACAGGGATGGAAGGTGCTATGACAGCTGCTGGTGGAGAAAAGGCTGCCATGGTTTGGTCCAATCGTGAATTGTGAGTGAGTGCTGAAATACTCACTGACAGTACAGCACTCACAGTACCTATAAAGATGCTTCAAGAAAGATGGTACAACAGTGAAACTATTGTTTTGGGAGTATCTAACTACTTTCTGATTGGATTTGAGTCTTGTTCCACAGGAAGAAACATATACCAAGTCCTGTGAGCCTAAAAAGAAATTATAGCTAACGATGTCATAGGTCCTGGTGCTGAACTTATTACCGATACTGAATTAAAGGGATTTGTAACTAAACTGCCTTGTAGATACTTACAATCAGACCTTTAGACTATCCCTCTAGCTTCTGTAGTCATAGAAAAGTCTTTACACTAGACTCTTTATACAATGACTGACAGCTTATAGTCATAAGTTGTTTAAGATTCAGAATTAGGGAGTGTTGAGATCTCAGTACCAAAAAATCACCACATCCATGACAAAAAGAATTTCACAGACAAATGGGTAAAGTGATTCAAGGAGCTCGAGTATGAGAAGGTTTCCTATGACACACGCTTCTGGAAATGGCACAGCGGACACAATCATGAGGCAAACACAATCTCCTGTTTCTTTCCTGTTGTTCCCAGGAGCAGCTATGAATGTTCAAGGAATGAATGCTCCTAGCCAGGGAAGAATTTCCAGAAGCATCCAAGATTTTGTGGGGGGGGACACATTATGGTACAGGATTACTGACTGGGACAGACTAACTCTGTTTCTGTATCCCCTGGAAACAAGTTATTCATCAATGTTTTTTACTTTGTTTGTGTTAAATTTTTGACGTTTCCATGAATATATGCACTGTTTTATGGATACAGTCACAATGCTTGATATAATCTCTTATGTTCCTCCTATTCCTAGGGACACACCTCCTTCCGTCTTAACCAATCTACCTTTTTTGTTCGTGTGTGTGTGTGCCTGTGCCTGTGCCTGTGCGTGTGTGTGTGTGTGTGTGTGTGTGTGTGTGTGTGTGTGTGTGTAGCCATAAACAGGTCTTTTGGGAGGGGTCTGCTGAGCTTATTGTAAACAATTAGGGACAGACTCTGTATGATGGGCCTCCGCTGTCATTCAGTAAGAGTACAACAGTTTCACTGTAATTTATTCTGAAATGTTTTGCTTTAATTTAAGCATAATCACTACCAGAAGTGAGTTGAAGAATATAAGATTGTTCTGTTTTCTTAATCTGCCTTGCTCTGTTTTGGTTAATTCTTAAGTCTACATATAACAGTCTCTCTTCATTTGTAAAGAGATTCATTTTAAATTAGCAACTCCAATGCTTATCGGCTATCCGAGCACAATAAGAAACTACTCTGCTGGGCAGGTTTGGGTTCATCCTCAATGAAGACTAGTGCTCCTGTGTGCTTCATACGTTTATAGGCATTGCATATTTAATTTGAAGATTTTGATATAATAGTTCACTTAGTGATAAATAAAAATTTGTAGCTCATGTATAACATGGCTCAAAATGTGGATGCGTGAATGATTTCTTTTGTCTTTTTGCAAGGACCTGGGAATGTGCTTGCATTCTCTAGAGTTTTAAGGAAGAGTTAGAGGTCCTCTGTGTAGAACCAAATGTTCTCCTCAGCTCAGCACAGGGTTCCATTCTGCCCACTGACTTCCCTGTGTAGACCTTAAATACATATTTGGGGGCTAAGTGATAACAATGATCAAGTGAGAAAAATACAAACTCTTATCATGTCACAGTAACATTTGAATTTCTTTAACTTGAAGAATGATTAGGAGGTTTTAAAAAATATCTGACCTAATGAATTCTATTTTATTTTTTCACCTAATAATTCTATTTTATTAAATAATTTATTTATTATTATTTATTAATATTTATTAATTATTATAATAATTTATTATTATTTATTATTAAATTAAAATAATAATTTATTATTATTATTTATTAATTATTATTTATTAAATAATAAAATAATTCTATTTTATTATTTCACCTAATACCATTTATTTAGTCTTTCAGTAAAATTCTTACTATAGGAGAGAATAATGCTAGTTCCTCAAGTTCATTTCCAGTCTATCTCATGTAGGAAAAGCCAGTTTAAAAATCATATTTTCTAATTTAAGTGATCATATTTGGCTTTCAGAAGACTATAAATCATTGAGTCATAAAAATATCATACTAAAATTTATTTATAATGTAAGGAATTACAAATAATCTATTAAATATTTTACCAGAATCTTTACAATACATTGGTTATGGAGTTTCAAATGTAGATGAAACACTTCTATTTATATATTTTCAGTAATTTTTTAGAAAACATTGGTCCTGTGCTAGTTTGTTCATTACAGGGACACTGTGAAGTAGGAAAGTTTAAGATTATAGCCTTATAGCACAGATAAAAAAATTTGACAGATTCTCTACCTGTAAAATGGAAGACATGAAACTAAATTTTATAGTAGTTTGTCTCTGGTGAAGTGCTAAAATAATGTTTTTCCCTATATTACATGCTAGTTTTCAAAATCAAGAATCCATTTTGTTTCTTTTTTAGTCAGTTGTTTTGATATCTACAGGAACACATTCTTAATAGGACAGTTTCATCCTGAAAGATGTTTATTATGGTAAGTACTTTTTACAACTCACATCAAACCCGAATCTGGAAAATGTAAATACAGGAGTTAATTTGTTCCCTGTTCAATGAATAAACAAGAGCATAAAATCTTGTCCTTTATGCTACAGTGTTACCCAAAGAGGAGCTCATAGATGCAGGTCCACTTATTTTCAGTATTGATTTCATGAAAGAAACACATCTCAGGAAATGAGTATTCTGATTCTGTTTTTGCCTGAATGCAAACTTGATATGTATGCATGAGATTACTTTTTAACCTTTTGGTTTCTATACTTATATAATAATAAATAATAAAATCTTTAGCCTGCCTATCTCATATGATAAGTAGGAGAGAACTATTATTTTAAAAATAAATTTGAAACTGAAAATATAGAAGGATGGAATAAATGTGAATTCAGTCAGTATAAAAATCTTCACTGTATGAAGAAATTGCTATTAAAATAATTGTCTATAACAAAACTGAATGTTGATGATATTCAAGACATTCATATCTTGAGTGTGGCATCCCTGGGATCAAAGATGAAAAATAAAACAACAGTGTTAAATGTGAAAAATACCTTTCATTGACATATTAAAGACCTGAGCAAGCCAAATAAGACTTGTCAATACAGAATTATAGGCAAAGTTGATATAGTAATATTTTACATTAGGCTGCCAATACAAAGTCAAGTGCTTATTATACTTAAAGAAGAAGGAATAACTAAGAAAAATGTACGTACAGTAATTGGGAGACAGCAAAGCATGTTTACACAGAAACCACACCTTTATTTTGAAATGATCACAGAGGCTTCCTTTCTATCTTACAGTGATTTTTTCCATATTTATCTTAGTAGTGTACCACTGACCTTGTGGTATTACCTTTAAAAGCACAATGCAAATAAAAGATTAGAACATTGCAAATGTGATGAATTAAATACGCCCAGCATTCACAAAAGTAATCCATTTCGCTCTTAATGAATTGCCTCTATCATAGTCACTGATTAACTGTATTTTGATAGCACACAAAGCTGATGTTTCTTTATTACCAAAGATATTGTACAAGAACTTAACATTTACCAAAGACAGAATAGGGGATAGTTAACTATTATAAAAAATGTTTGTTTCTCAAATTTCATTGTCATTTATCTGGCATCTCATGATTTCCTACCTTTGTAAAACTGTAGGATTTAGCAAGTGTCTTTTTTTTTCCTTTTGTGTTGCCTATGTCAGTCAGACTTGAAACATCTGAAATCCAGTCAGCATAAACAGATCATTGATTTAGGAACTATGTATGAATCTCTCAGAGTTAGACTTCTAAGTATGACTAATTGAAGAAGGAAGAGAAAATTTAAAATTTAGCATGGCAGGGTAGACAAAGATGTTTGGATGCTCACCTTCCTAGACCTGGATAGAGGGGGAAGGACCTTGGACTTCCCACAGGGCAGGAAACCCTGACTGCTCTTTGGACTGGAGGGGGGCAGGGGGAGGGAAAAGAAGGAGGGGGAGGGAAATAGAAGGAGAGGAGGAAAAAAAAATAAAGAAAAAAAAAGAAGTTACAGTTCTTCAAATGTGAATAACATGATATTCCCCCATCCTGATGTAAAGCCACAACACAGTAACTTGAGATGTGAAGAGAGAAAGGTCTCTTTGAAGGGCACTTGAAAACATTCTTCTGAAGGTCTAAGAAGGATACTGGGAAGGGCATATGAAATATTAACTATACACTCAGCCATGTTGGCACTCTGTAGAGAAATGAGAATGCATGTGATTATAGATTTCATAAAGTGGATGAAATAAAGTCACATTTCTCTCTCACCATTATAAAGAAAGGGTTACCAATAACAAGATAAGCTACTTACTCATCTGAAAGTCTAGTATTTTGGACAATATAAATTATAATTAATTATACATTTCAAAATTCCCAATCGATACAGCATAATAAAAATGTTAGCACATTTTTAATATACATCCATACGTAGATATTTTGTACATGAAATAACTTTTCTATAAACAGATAAACAGATATTTTCAATTTATTTCAGATAATCAATATGAAATTCAACATCAAATTTTTCTTTAAGTTCAACAACTATACTGCCACTCTGCCAGTTATCAGATCTGTGGTGTACCAGACCTGATATTGACATAGTCCTTGTGGTTTGATAATGGTTCTGATTTAGAATTCAATGATTTTAAAGGTAATTATACTGCCCTGAAACATCAAATGTGAAGATTACTAAGTCAAATAAATCTCCCGGGTTCCTTGTGCTTTCACATCTGCCCAGCATCTCACTCCTTGATGCTGAAAATGAGTGCGTCAGCATAAAAATCCTCTTGGGAGAGAAAATGTGCTTCGATCTCCATGCATGTATTCCTGTAATACCTTAAAGCTATTGAAATTAACCTTAATCCATGTCATATTCCTGACAACAAATTCCTTTCATGTGACTTACTGATTTCTAAATAAATAGAATTGAAATTTTCATTGTGTAAAACACACGTATGACCTTGAGTTACTATCTGAATGTGTTTTTAGCATTAGGAGAAGTTTCATAAATATTAGTCACAGTTCAAGAAGCAACCCAGAACCTAACATAAACGTTATGATTTTATATCAACAATGTGCTGAGATAAATATGCACGCTGAATGTGTGTGACTGCAAAGTACTGTCCTTGCTAGTGGAGAAAATAGATTCCAGCTGAAAGGTTGCTTGTATTATAATCTGAATTCCAGGTTTTTGCACTTACTTTGTCATGAACTATGCAGTTCATGAATTCCCTTTCAAAACTGGTAATAACATGACTCTTCCCCTAGCTCAATGGATGCCGCACAAATTAATGAGTAGCACTAAGAGAATTTCCCAATGAGTTTTCAAGGACAGAAGTTATGCACCAAGGAAAAATATCCAAATCTAGTCTCCTGGCCTGGAATAGAGATGCCTCCTTGTTAATTAGCTACTCTTTTTATAAGAGAGAGTAAAAACAAATAAACAAAAACAAAACAAAAAAAAGAGTTAGCATGGTATCTGGTAACAGACAGGATAGCATGAAGAACTGCCAGAGATTCCAGGACTAGAGCCGCTTCGCTTATCTCACTGTTTCATTCCTAATGATTGAATCGAATGAAGAAGGCCAATATTGATTGCTGGAAAGATCCTTTGTCTCATAATTTATAGATAACCACTTGATACTTCTAAAGTGTTGTTTGTTTTTAACACTTTGACCTCTACAATAAAATGCTGGAGAAGATGTTTTATTGTTTTATGCAGCATTTTATGTAATATGATACATAATATGATTGTTGGGTAATATTTAACTATACATATTTTGCTGTATTGAAGCACATGCCACAAAAATGCAAAATATCTTGCTATATTTGTGCATTATTTTGCATTTCTCTGTCAAAATTTATGTTATATATCCTAGAAAAAGTAATCAGAAAGAATAAGAGTTTTATATGGTCTCTGTAAGAAAGTCATAATGAATTCAATAGTAAGTACCTTTTAATGAGCCTATATTTCAGAAGCAAAGATTAGTGTTGGGTAAATACATTATTGGCAATTCTATTTAGGGTTACATGGGTATGCATTATTGATTCCTTCATAAAGCAAGTAAAGAAAAATATGTTGAGATAAAATAAAACATTGTGACTTAATTATATTCTCTCAGAGCATATTGAATGAATAAAACTGATGTTCAAAAACAACAGAAATTAAAGACATGAAACTACTCCAAGTCAGTACATCCCCCTTAAACTAGAAACACATTTGGAACAATAATATATTCTGTGAGCATTGTGAGGGAGGAAATATTTTTGGAATATATTTCTTTTGAAATGTATTTTTGAGCCACAAACACTTTCTTACACACCCTACCTGTCACAAAGGTAGATTATGTATGCTCCTCTGTTGATGTCTTTTATATTTTAATATCATTTCTCTTCATATTATTAGATCACTGATGCATCCTTTTTTACCTTTGGCATCTTCCACTTGTGATATCATTTCCCAATGCCTATGATCTGTCTTTTCTGGATATAATCTGTACCTCTTCACTGGCACATAGGCATGCATATTCATGCATCCATGCTCTGGCGAAGGCTGTTCAATTTTACATGCTTTTCAAAGTCCTCATATCTGTTCCTATATTTATCAACATATATTTCCAGCTCCATGTTTATAATTTTGTGGTTCCCTGTTTTCTGTTTTGTTTTTATCAGCTCAGGTCATGTCATAACCCCCCTCCCCCCCGATCTTCCTCACAACATCAAAAAAGACCTTACTGGTCTTAACTTTCTGGTCTTTTATATTTTCAATAGAGCTATTGAAAATACTAGTAAGCTGCTCTGTATAAAACTTGACAATTTAAAAGATTAAAATGTAGGAGTTGGAAAGAAAAGTAATTAGACTATTTGTCTTGTTTTAAATCGTGGTTAAAAACAAATAGTTTTCTAAAAAAAATGATCTGTAGTTGCTTTGTTTTGTAATCATCTTAATATTTTAGGATTGATTGATCATGTGAGATTCTCAGACTTCTGCAAAATGACTGTGAACAGTTTTGATAATTGCAGCATTTTACGTGTGAATTTCAGATTTCAAATAGAAATGGCGTGAACACAGTTTATTGCATGTGTTAAGAATTGATCATTCCTTTTTTGTTTAATGACCTATGATTTGCTTGATTTCTGCATATCCCACATTGTGTGACCATCTATTTGTGCCTAACCTCAGGTAAAACCAGCTGATAAAAATATAATTGAAGAGATACATCCTCCAACCTTTACCGTTTTAGCTCTACTTGTACCCACAAAGCTGAGGTTCCATTGACTGGTTTCCCTTCCCCTATATACTGTCAAAAGGCATCATTTTCTGAAATGTTTGTCTCCTCTCTTCTTTCTACATTCAACTAGTACCAAAACCTAATGTCCATCATTCCTCTCTATGTCACTGCAATTGCTTTTAAACCCATTTCCAACATTTCAGTTCAACTTTGCCCACATTTCCACCTGAATGCTGTAGTCAAGATTTCTTGTAGAAATATTTATTGGACAATCTTGCATAAATTCTTTCATCACTTTAAAGTTGTTTTAATTTTTGAAAAGCAGACAAAGGAGTTTTATTCAATGTCACCGTATTGGTAAGAGAAACAGACAAATAGATCTAGTGGCTCCAAGTTCATCTTCTTTTTTTTGTTTTTTATTGTTCAAAATAAATTACTTTTCCTACAATATATCTTGATTAGAGTTTCCCCTTCCCTCTACTCATCCCAGTTCCTTCTCTTCTCTCCTTTTCTCCTATTTTCCAGATCCACTCCTTTTCTGTTTCTATTTAGAAGACAGGCTTCTAAGAGATAACAACAAAATACGGCAAAATAAAATGTGAGGTGAAACAAAACATTCCTATCAAAGTTTGACAAGGTAACCCAACAGGAGTAAGGGTTCAAAGAGCACACAAAAGAGTCGGAGACCCATTAGTTTTCATAATCAGGAGTCCCATAAAAGTATTAAGCTGAAAGCTATAATTTATACAGAGGACCTAGTATAGACCAATGTAGGCCCAATGCTTGCTTCTTCAGTCTCTGGGAGTTCATATGTGCTTTGTTTAGTTGGTTCAGAGGGCCATGTACTCATAGGGTCCTCCATCCCTCTCATTCTAATAATCCTTCTGCCTCCTCTTCTGTAGCATTCTCTGAGCTCTGAGGAGAATGATTTGATGGAAACCTCCAATTTAGTCTTTCTACATAATATCTGGCTATGGGTCTCTGCATCTGTTTCCATCTGCTGTTGGAAGAGGCCTCTCTGCTCATGACTGGATTAAGGCATTGATATAACAGTATAACTGATATAACACTGAGTATAACAGAATATCATTAGGAATATTTTTATTTCTATTTCCACAGAACCAGAAAAAAAGAAATAGTTTTATTAATTTTTTAATTGCAGTTGTTGTTGGTTTTACCTTAGGTCTCTGGGCTAACTAGTCTCTGGTTCTTGTTTCCCCAAGCAGTGCCACAAATGGCATATGTTCCTTCATGTGGAGTGGGTTTTGTTAAATCAGATCACCCATTGGTTAGCTATTCCCACAAGTTCTGTGATATAATTGCTTTATCACATCTTGCAGGAAAAAGAGATTTCATATGAAAGATATTGTGGGTTGTTTGATATTTCTCCTTTGTTAGCCTGCACAATACCTTCCCACTTCAAGAACACTAGAACATAGAGGTGAAGGCTCCATGCAGGCTCCATCCCAGTTTTCCATGTTCAGTACATTGAGTGGATTTTGTCATCAACAATAGGACCCTGCCGTCAGAGCATCCTTTTGTATTAGTGCCAACCTGGGTTGTTTGGGGGACTTCCATGAGATTCAGTTGACCATCAATTCCACTGAATGTAACCCAGTTCTTCAACTGGGAGCCTTGCCTGGCTACATGAGATAACCAGTTGAGACTCTGTTTACCATACTACTAGGATTCCTCATTAGGATCACCTTCGGATATTCCAGGAAGTTCCTATTTCACTATTCCCACAACGCCCTCTAAATGTCTCCTAATTCCAGCCATCTCTCCCTACACTCTCTTCCTCCATCCCCTCTCCCCTGTACCCTATCCCTCTCAATTCAATCTCCTCCCACACCCAGTCCTCCCATAAAATCTATTCTATTTCCCCTACTTAGGGAGATTCAAGAATCCCCCTTAGATCTCACCTCTTTACCCAGCTTCTTTGGGTCTGTAGATTGTAGCTTGGTTATCATTCACTTAATATTTAATATCCACTTATAAGTGAACCATATTTGTCTTTCTGGGTCTGGATTACCTTACTCAGTGTGGTTTATTTATTTATATATTTTAGTTTTATCCATTTGCTATAAGTTTCTTTATGTTATTATTTTTAATAGCTGAGTGATATCCCACTTATAAATTGACCACATTGTGCTTTTCGATTTGGCTTATGAGGGGTATCTATATTGTTTTCAGTTTCTGGCTATTATGAGTAAATGAAAAATCGGCCTGGGTGCTAAAATGGCCCATCGTTTGAGTATGCAGACAAGAGAGATATAGCTGGGTCTTTGGTTAGATTGATTCCCAGTTTTCTGAGAAAACACCATATTGATTTCTATCGTCACTATTGGCACTCCCACCAGCAATGGATGGGTATTCCCGTTGATCTTATCCATTTTGCAGTGTTTAAGATACAATCTCAAAGTAGTTTTGACTTGCATTTTTCTGATGGATAGGTTTTTGAATACTTATTTAAATGTATCTCAGCCATTTGAGATCCCTTTATTAAGAATACCCTGTTTAGATCTGTGTCCTGTTTTAAAATCCGATTCTTTGATTTTTTTGTCTAGTTTCTTGAGTTCCTTGTATATTTCAGATATTAACCCTCTATCAGGTGTAGAGTTGGTAAAAAAATCTTTTCCCCTTTGTAGACTGATTCTTTGTACAAATAACAGTGCCCTTTACCTTACAGAAGCTTTGCAATTTCATGGGGTACAAGTTACAAATTATTGATCTTAGGGCATATGTTATTAGTGTTCTGTTAAGAAAGTCATCTCTTGCTTCAAATTCTTTAAAGGACATCCCCCACTTTTTTCTTCATAAGGGTCAATGCATCAAGTTTTATCTTGAGGATTTTAATCCACTTGCACTTGGGTTTTGTTTAGGACGCCAAATATGGATCTATTTGCATTCTTTTATGTGCAGACATCCAGTTTGACCAACACCATTTGTTGAAGATGCTGGGTTTTTTTCTGTTGCAAAATATTTGTTGATACTGTAAAGATGTGTATCTGCCTAAGGTACATTCTGATTGTTGTAATAAAAAAAACCTGAACATTCAATGGCTAAGAAGGAGGTATAGGCAAGACTTCCAGACAGAGAGAGAGAATTTTGGGAAGAAGAAAGGTGTTGTTACCAGACAGACACAGAGAGGAACAGGAGGTGTAAGATGGAAGATAGTTAACACTATGTGGCAGAATGTAGATTAATATCAATTGATAAATTTATATTAGAAGAGATATTTGAGAGAAGACTAAACTGAAGACCAAGCTTTCATAATTAATAATACATTTCTGTGTCATTATTTATGAGCTGGAAGCTAATGAGAAAGCTTATTACATTTTCCAGTGTGTATTTCTGGCTTCGTTATAAAAAATAATAATAAATTGTCCATATACATGTGTGTGGGTTGGGTTTATGTCTGGGTATTCAGTTCAATTTTATTGATCAATGTGTCTGTATTTATGAGTGTTATGCAGCTTTTATTACTACAGCTTTGTAGTGCAAACTGAAATTGATAATAGTGCTGATTTCAGTACTTCAGCAGTTCTTTATTAGTCAGGATTGTTTTAGCTATCCTATTTTTTTCCCCAAATGAAGTTGAAAATTGTCTTATCAAGGTGTGTAAAGAACTGTCTTGGAATTTTGATGGTGGTTTATTGAATGCTAGATTGCTTTCAGTAGGATAAGCATGTTTATTATGCTTACTAATTTAATTATGCTGATTCATGAGCATGGGACATCTTTCCATCTTCTAATGTCTTCTTTGATTTCTTACTATATATACTACCTTATATCCTACTATATATACTACCTTATATCTAAGATGCCATGAGCTTCATTTCAGATCATGGATCATATATTACAGTCTCTGGAATTGCAGGGTAACCATAATATGTGGATAATTTTGCATGTGCACATGAAGAAACAAAGCATTGTGGTAGAAGTAGTAAGGGGTGTCCTATTAAAAGGAGCATAAATATTTCTTTATAGTTTTTGACTTCCTTCCCAAACTCCTTCCATTTTTATAATGCATTTCGTTATGGAATAGCTGAATTTCCAGTTGTTGAATACCAGATCACAGAGATGCTAGATTCCTTGGAGAGTCTTGACTAAAGTAAGAGATTTATAATCCATAAATAACTTAAAAACCGTAAATCTTGCAAATGAGATGGGAAGAACTTCTTTGATCATTACTGACTATCACAGTAAAAGAAAACTTCTGGTTTCTATTTATTTGTTTTGTTTTAACTCTCTGTTACTTCCTTTACTACAACTGTAGCCAGGTCACTATGATAAAACTGTTTATGATTAACTGGGAATTATACTTTGGTTCTTCCTATTTTACATGTGCAAGATGAATAAGCTCGTCATTTTTATGATTCAGTTTCCTAAACTGAAAAATAAAGTCAAGATAATATTTACTTCAGAGTGATTTGGTGGATGCCTGCCTGTTCTAGAATGTCAGATGTGTTGACACTCAGTATTGGTAGATGTTTTCCTGGAAGCGGAATGTAGTGGAACCAGTGGGCCAGACAGGGACAATCAAGCATGGAGATGTCTCTCCTTTCCTGTGTATTCTCTTTCTGGAAAACAAGATTTCTTGTTATTATTTTGGAACAGACCATACAGTTTTTATTTTCTTCTTGTTGAGGCAGTAAATTGGATTTTATCCACAAAATCCTTTGTCATCAGCTTAGAGTCTAAAAGGATTTTATACCTTTTCTCATAGCAGAATGTTTATAACTTATATTTCTTTCATCATGAATATTTGTCTTAGTTTTAGTTGACTTATTTAAGCTTAGTGAAGCTCTATTTTTTATTTCCTATAAAAACCACCCCAGCCCTGAGGTCATCCAAGTCCTAGTCTAGAACTGTCATTTTCCTAATGTGGGGATTTTTTAAAATGGAGGCAAAATTGTATATTCCCAGCAGAAAAATAACATGAAAATATCATTTTATATTCTATTATGTAGTTCACTTTCTACTTAGTTACAAACTCTAAAATTCCCTTTAGCCACAGAAAAAATACCATAAGAAGTCATTGTCTTAGTTTGGATTTTTATTTCTATGAAAAGACTCCATGACAATGATAACTCTTCTAACAAAAACATTTAATTGGGGTGGATCCTTTACAGTTTCAGAATTTCAGTCCCTCATCATCATAACAGGGGGTATGGCAATAAATAGGCAGATGTGCTGGAGGAGTAGCTGAGAGTCCTATATCTTGAAGGCAACAGGAGGTTGACTGAGACACTGGGTGGTACACTGAACATAGAAAAACCTCAAGGCCCACCTGTACATTGAGAAACTTACTCTAACAAGTTTGCCATACCCACTCCCAAAGCCACACACCTCCAAATAGTGCAACTCCTTATGAGATTTTGAGCGCCAATTATATTCAAGATTTCACAGTAATGTTGGTTACATTCTGATAGATTTGAAGTATCAGTTTTCTTGGGTAACTTCATTTGATTTTATGCTAGGAAGTATTCGGCCTTTGTTAGCAATGTCTGCCAGTGTTAACAATCTAGTTCACTTTAGTGAATATTGAGCACCTATTCTGTGCAAGACATTGCTCAGTCATTCCAAACTTCCTTTCTTCTTTCTTTTCTTTCTTTCTTTTTTCTTTCTTTCTTCTTTCCTTGCTTCCTTCCTTCTTTCCTTCCTTCAGATACTTCTTTTCTTAAAAAAACAAAACAAAACAGTGTTTCATAGCACACACATGCCTGTCATAAGAAAACTTTTCAGGAGTCAGATTTTTCTCCTTCTTCATGTGGATTCTGGGATCCAACTCAAGCCATTAGCTTGGTAGCAAACACCTTAACTCAATGAATCATTTTGTTGGCCCATGAGAAAGGGTATCTTTTCACAAAAATCTCTTTGTTACTCTACATGCATGCAGAGTATACAGGCATGCAGCTGTTTCTAGGAGGTATCATTGTTTCTCTGAGCATCAATTAAAACATGGTTCTTACTAGCTTCAAGTCTAGACTGGATTATTATTTCACTAAAGAAAACCTACACTGTCCTTGTCTGCAACAAGTTGAAGGAAGGATGGAGCTTATTGAAATAAAAAGCAAAATCTTGTTTCCCATCTATCTGTACCACAATGTAAGAAACAAGTGCACAAGTCTCTAAGAGATTATAGAAGAGCAAATTCCAAACCACACACACACACACACACACCTAAAAGTCAGAAGTCAGGTTTAAGGGTCACCTCGTTTAGATATAGTTGTTTTATAGAAAATAGCTTAGCTCATAAAGCAAAGTAAATGTGTACATTGTGAATAATTTTTAATTTGTGAGAGAGTCACAAGAAAAAGTCCTATAAGTAAAGAGGGATAAATTCATTGGAAGTGAGCGTATGGATTTACATTTGACTTGAAAAGGAAGAAAGATTGGAAGAGGATTTGGTTTCTCAGGAAGGGAATGAGTTCAGGTTACATCATGCCAATTTTGAGTAGCAAGTGGATTAAGAACAATGATTATAAATTCAATAATAGAAGTGAGGCCATATTTGAACCGTAATATTTGGGACTCATTCAGTTCTTGAAGGAATTGATTATATAAAACATTCATAGTTTGAAAAACGATTAAAAGGTGTAGTCCATGTAGTAATGACAAACGTATTTGAAATAGCAGGAGGATCAGTATATAAATAATGGTAATTTTCAGGAAAGTATAGGTAGCTGTTAGTAAAGGTAAATTAATAACAATATCTAGAAGATTAATGGGAGGTGCTTAATAATGAGCTTCTTCATAGCATAAGAACCTATGTTAGAGCCCCAGAATAATATGGAAAACTCTGCTTATGGTGCTTATGTCTGAATTTCCTCTCTAGTGAAGGAAAGAAAGAAGTATCCCTGGAACTTGCTGGTTGCTCATCTAGCCAAACCTGTTAGCTGTCCATACAATGAGAGATCATATCTAATAAGGGAGAACCACTGCTATTGTCTTCTGCTTCCACATGAATATAATAAACACATTTACATGTGCATATGTACAACCACATATTCTTATATACACAGAATAATAATTACCTAAAAACATTTAATACATTGATTTGAATTAGCATCTTTCTGTACAAATCTATATCTTTTGGTATCTTCTTTTTTATTTTATATTTTTATTTATTTTTTTTATTTATTAAAATTTTCCACCTCCTCACCTCCTCCCGTTTCACTCCCACTTCCCCACTCCCTCTCCAGTCCTAAGAGCAGTCAGAGTTCCCTGCCCTGTGGGAAGTCCAAGGTCCTCTCCCCTGCATCCAGGTCTAGGAAGGTGAGCATCCAAACAGACTAGGCTCCCACAAAGCCAGTCCGTGCAGTAGAATCAAAACCCAGTGCCATTGTCCTTGGCTTCTCAGTCAGCCTTCATTGCCAGCCACATTCAGAGAGTCCTGTTTGATCACATGCTCTTTCAGTCCCAGTCCAGCTGGCCTTGGTGAGCTCCCATTAGATCAGTCCCACTGTCTCAGTGGGTGGGTGCACCCCTCGAGGTCCTGACTTCCTTACTCATATTCTCCCTCCTTCTGCTCTTCATCTGAACCTTGGGGGCTCAGTCCAGTGCTCCAATGAGGGCCTCTGTCTCTATCTCCACCCATCGCCAAATGAAGGTTCAATGGTTATATGCAAGATTTTCATGAGTGTGGCTATGGGATAAGGCCAGTTCAGGCACCCTCTCCTCTACTGCCCAAGGAACAAGCTGGGGACATCTCGTTGGACACCCGGGAATCCCTCTAGAGTCAAGTCTCTTGCCAACCTTAAAATGGCTCCCTTAATTAAGGTATCTACTTCCCTGCTCCCATATCCACCCTTCCTCCATCTCAACCTTCCCATTCCCCCAAGCTCTCCCCAAGCCTCCCCTTCTCCCTTCTCTCTCCCCATGTTCCCTTTCCCTCAAACTATCCCCACCCCTGTGCTCACAACTTTTGCCTGGCAATCTTGTCTACTTCCAATATCCAGGACGATAATAATGTTTTTCTTTAGGTTCACCTTCTTATTTAGCATCTCTAGGATCACGAAGGTCAATGTCCTGTATTTATGGCTAGAATTCACGTATGAGTGAATACATACCATACTCATCTTTTTGGGTCTGGGTTATCTCATTCAGTAAAGTGTTTTCTACTTCCATCCATTTGCATGCAAAATTCAAGATGCCAGTGTGTTTTACTGCTGAGTAAAACTCTAAAGTGTTTATGTGCCACACCTTCTTTATCCATTCTTCTATTGAGGGACCCCACATCAGACTAAGGTCTGATCTCCAAAATATATAAAGAACTAAAGAAACTAGACATTAAGACTCTAATTAACCCAATTTAAAAAAATGGGGTACTGAACTGAACAGAGAATTCTCCATAGAAAAAGTTCAAATGGTCAAAAGACACTTATGGTCATGCTCAACCTCCTTAGCGATCAGGGAAATGCAAATCAAAACAACTTTGAGATACCATCTTACACCTGTCAGAATAGCCAAACTCAAAAACACCAATGATAGCCTATGCTGGAGAGGATGTGGAGTAAGGGGAATGCTCATCCATTGTTAGTGAGAATACAAACTTGTGCAACCACTTTGGAAATCAGTGTGGCGGTTTCTCAGGAAACTGGGAGTCAACCTCCCTCAGGACCCAGCAATTCTACTCTTGGGAATATACCCAACAGATGCCCAAACGTACTACAAAAGCATTTGTTCATCTATGTACATAGAAGAACCTATCTTTTGGTATTTTCAATAATAAAGTTTTGAATGTCAAAAGGTTAATTAGCCCCATACTGAGTGAAGAATCAAAGAGAGCAATAAAAAAAGTGTGATGGTATTGTTGTCAGTATAAACAAGGTACTCCAGCAGAGTCTCAGAGAACATAAAAGAGTCTATACATTCAATTTCTTGTGCCTCTAATCCCCCCCCCCATTTATAGCAAACATTCATCACAAAGAGGAGCGGTCACAGTTTATATAAAGCAATAGTACAAATAGATACGAGCTGTAAAGGGTGCAGTAGTGAGTGTTAGGTGTTTCTTCCAAAAGGAGACTGGTCAAGGTCAGTAGTAGTGATGATCAAACCAAACTCATCAGCAGTTGATATGAGACCCAGTAGGACTCAGTTTGAAAAGAATTTGCATTAAATCTTCCTTGAGAAGATAGTTTAAAAGAGCATAACTATAAGGCAATCTGGAATTATGTATAAAATATGAATATTTGTAAGTATCCTTTAGTCTATAAAATCATCTTTGAAAATGACCTATTATATTACATATTTATACATATTTATATAGATATACTTACAAAATGAAAGGTAAATATTTCCTGTAGTTTGTTCATGATATAGTTAAAGCACATTGCTATTCTCACACATTCAACAACATATTAGAATATAGGCATCAAATAACCAACAGGTTAGCTTATGTCCTCATACATAAATGTAGTATATCTGAAGTAAGAGAGAGGAGATGAGAAGAGAGGAGAGAAGAGGAGAGGAGAGGAAAGGAATAGAGAGGAAAGGCAAAATGATACAATTTTACATGAAATGGCTAAAATATATTACCAATTATATGAAAATATAATGGACCTATAAATTACATTGACTTTTCTCTGGGTCCATTTACATATATATAGATATATACATATAATATATTAATTTGAATTTGGAAGAGGGTAAAGCTATATGTAACAGTGTCTCATTTTTTTTCAGAATTAATGACAAAGAATATATTTTGTGCTCTGCTTATGAGAAGAATCCAATTGTGTGAATTATTTGCAATCACAGCACTCTGCTGAATACTCAACAACCACAACAAATTCGAGTTTCCTAGTGGAAACTTTTAATGACTGTTCAGATTGTGCCACAATAACGCACTCATTTCACTGCCCTGAGATGGCTGCTTCTAATTATGGAGTTGTCTGTGGCACTTGCTGAAATTCATGAGCATAATTTCCTCAAGCTGCCCTTCTGAGTAGTTGTCTGAGAATCTTTGTATTCTGTGCTTAGATAAGTGCTATAAATAATATCAGCTGTAATGTGAAAGACAAACAGAGCAAGATTAAAATTTGATACATACACTTACACAAAGGACTTGAAAGGCGAGACCAAACCTTATGTGGAGTTGTACTATGATGGATTAATTTTATTCACATAGGTATATATTTGAGAATCTGTTGAAATATTACAACACTCAATTCCAAATGATTAAAAATGATATCTGAATACTAGGGTATGACTCTTAAGATTTTTTTTTTTCTGTAAGATCACTTATTTCTCTCACTCTTCTTTTTTCTCCCTCTTTCCCACCCCTCCTTTCTTTTTGTTTGTTTTTCTGCATGCACATATGCAGGGCATACCCAGGGACACTAGAGGAAAATTCCAGATCCCCTGAAGCTTGAGTTATAGGCAGTTGTGAGCCATCCAATCTGGGCTCTGAGAATTGAATTCAGTCCTCTTCAACACAGGACCGTCATTGCAGCCCAAGTCGTTTATTGGAAACAGTGCAGTTGAGCCACAAATGAAATCAACCAAAGCAGACTTCATTGGCTGATTGCTGTTCTAAGATGCACTCATTTACTACAGCAAGCACACTTAAATTCTGTGAAAATAGGTGATTTGAAATGAATTTGAATAAATTTACACTAGGAAGTGAGCCCATGGTAACAGCTTCCTTTAATTTAATACTCTCCGTAATAATTTCTTTTCCATAATCATATTCTATTTCTAGACTACAACATGTGAATTTTGAGGGACAAAACACTAATGACTTTCTGAACAAGTAAATTAATTATTAAAATTATTTGGCTAATATATTCAATTAATACATGAAGTGTTAAAGTAACAAATTAATATGTAATAGGTGATATGATCTAGCCCACATTTCATCTTAAGGCAACACAATTTAAGTATTTGGTGACATTTCTAATAGTACAAACGTAGAAGGTATTAACAAAGTTTCTAGATCTATGCGATATAAATCTTGTTCTCAGGAAAGAGTTCCAAGTAAGAAATTCAAGTCTAAAATTAGTAGTATTTGAGTACCTAACAACTCCATCACATCATGTAAATACAACACATAATAAAAAAGATCCCACAACAAAGCTAAAGAATATTCAGCTTTTCCATTCTGAAGGAAATGAAAATTGTATCTTCAAAAAATAAACAACCAATGAGGACCCTAAGAGAGAGACATACATAGATCTAATCTACATGGTAAGTAGAAAAAGGCAAGATCATCTGAGTAAATTGGGAGCATGGGAACCTTGGGAGAGGGGAGAGACAGGGAGGAGAACATAGAAAAATGTAGAGCTCAATAAAAACCAATTTAAAAAAAAACTTAGAAAAACAACAACAGCAACATAAAACAAGCAGTAGAACATGAAGTGAAGCACATGTCAAAGTGTAGGATCTGGTAAATAGATTAATTTTCAATATTAGGGTGTAATCAGTTAGTCAAACTGTATTAGAGTAGTTAAATATGGTGAAAGCCCATAAAACTGGCTTCATCAAAATGTTGGTGTTTGATGTTAAAACAATGAGGTTGAATCCTGGGTTGTTACAACATCACATTGTGGGGTAATGAAGAATTCAGGATAAGCACTAAGATTCAGAGAACAGAAACATACTTGAAATTTTTCCACAATAGGGATATTCACTATTCTTGGAGGCAAAAATGAGTTACAAAGAATTTATGGTCATGGACTTAAGTCTGTGCATGATGATTATTTTGGTTACTATTGGTCATTTGAAATGAATTATATAAATTATTCGGAAAACAATTGAAAGCTTGTAATAAATGAGAAAGCGGTGAAGACTTAGTAAAAATTCTTTGAGTAGGCCTGGGAGTTTGAGATGCAGTGCCCAGTGGGAGAGATTAGCTGCTTAAGTGGGTATATTTCTGCAGATGCCAGCTCCAAAGGCATGCTCTCGCCATCTGTACTCACAGAATGATGATGGTTTTTCTCATTGAGTCCTCCGCTGACTAACTTGCAGTAGAGTATGCTCTTTCTACCTAAGAGCATCTACAATCATTGGTCCCCTATCTCTCTCTCTCTCTCTCTCTCTCTCTCTCTCTCTCTCTCTCTCTCAATGTGTCTGCCTGTGTGTGTGTGGGGGTGGGTGGGTGTGTGTGTGTCTGTGCACATATAGCTAACTCCATCCATTTTCAAATATTTTCTTTTCAAATACTTTCTTATATTCTGGCACCATGAGGTCTGTTTTGCCTCTACTAGCTAAGTCTTGTAATCAACTAAAAGACCAAAATTAACAGTTCTACTTAGTGAGGACCATAAGCAGAAAGCAAGTAGTAACAGGCAGAACAGTATCTTTTAAGTAGCATCATTGAATTGAATAGAGTAAAGTCCGGAGCAATGGACATTACTCTTGTTTTGTAGCTCAGGTCCTTTTAGAGACTTCAGAGAAAGACATGCATGTGTGGCAACATCAGTGGTTAGGTGTCTGTACTCTGAAACTATGAACTACAAATTTTCTTTAAGTTCTGTCACTTTCTACCTCTCTAATCCATAAGGTATTCTGTTTTTGAATGCTATTAATTCTGTATTTTCACAGAGCAAAATCCTGTGGTATCTATCTATCTCTTCGGGTTAATAAAATCTTTTATTTAAGATATTTCTGTTACCGGATAGTGGTGGCACATGCCTTTAGTCCCAGCACTTGGGAGGCAGAGGCAGGCGCATATCTGTGAGTTCAAGGCCACCCTGGTCTACAAGAGCTAGTTCCAGGACAGGCTCCAAAGCCACAGAGAAACCCTGTCTTGAAAAAAATATATTTTTGTTAAGCATTGGTATTGGTATGGAACAAGTTCTTTTATAACTACAGATAATCCAAAGTTTTTGTCTGTTCACTTGTACATGTCATTGGGAAGATACACTTAACTTCTTCAAAATTTGCATGTAATTTAAATATATATCTAGCTGTTGGTAGGTTCTAGGAAAATGCCAGCTAGGTGGGGAGAAAAACAACAGGCAACCAAATACTTCATATAGGTCAATGGGAGATATATGCACTGGCAATATTTTGATAGCAACTTGAACCCCAATGGGGATTAAATCAAAATAAAGCTTAGAAAGTGAGGTTTCTAGATGAAACAGTAAGAATATAACCCTTAGGAAGGAAAGAACACCTAGAGCCACCCTGGATGGTCAGCCAGATTGTGGATAATGGACAGGGATGGCTGAGCATTGGAGGCAAGAGAGGAGGGAGATCAACTAGAAAAAAGCTTATACTCCACAGTCTGCACTGTTAAATGTGACTTGCAGAACAAAGACAGCCAAGGTCAGATTCAGTGCTATCCTGGAACCACATTTAATTCACATAAAACAGAAAAGTGCCTCTCATAAAATTGAAACTTAATAAATACTGTCTTTATATTTTAAAAACCATCAGCTGTTTTTTTTGTGTCTCCTACAACTTTATATTTGTTTTGAGTTTTGAACTTCTAAGTTGCCTGTTACCTTAATGCTTTCTCTCCCCACTAATAGCACTTTTGCCATACCCATATTAGCAAGGGCATAATCTCTATGCCATTATCTTGAACTAGAATCATCTTGGAGTTCACTTACTGTGTAGTTGTGGGCTGTTCACTAATCTCTCAATTTTATCTCCTATGAAATGAGGATGAGGATATTTACCTCCTAAGGCTATTATGAAAATTAAAGAATATCCAGATTCAACGATGAAGTCACTACAGAGTATGAATTATGGCAAGTTTCGTTGTTGCCTATGCTCTGAGAAGGCTCTTTATGTTAATCCTAGCCACTTAAACCCATGCAAAAGATGAATTTGAGCACTTACTCATCCATACTGAGTTTTATTCTTGTTTGGTAATATTTGAATGGTTTATTCCAGAGATTTGTTTGTTATATATTTCACATTTAGAGATTTATTGAGGCCCAAGTAGTCTAGTAAATTACTTTTAGAAGATTTATGAAGGTTTGTAGTTTGATGAATACTAGATTCAGAAAGGGAGTAAGTTTGAACAGTTCAGAGTGAATGTTTGAGAAGGTAGGTGAGCCGTGTGGTAAACATTACTACATAAGTATGCCCAGAAGTCTAATTTAAAGCTGAAAAAATAAAGAGGAATAGTGAAAAAAGGTACACCAAGGGGTACAAATGTATAGTTAGAAGGGAAGTAATTTCTTCTATTAGTAGTAGTGTGACTAAATAAATAATGAATAATAAATAAACACATAATATTATGTTTCTAATTTCAGAAAATCAGAATGAAAGGAATTTGATTTTTTTAATCAAAAAATTAGATACATATAGATACTTCTGAATTAATAGTATACAATGAATGCAGATATTGAAATAGCTAATATCTATGAAATATTTAAATATACAGTTACACACTTAATACATAATTAGTGTATCAAACAATGCATTGTGAGCTGAAGTTAAAAAAATATGTCATTCCTAAGGCTTGTGTTTATTAGTTTGTGCCCTCTTCCCACACAAAGTGTTCTGTGTAATTATTCTTATAGAGTTGAAAATATCTTCTTCCTCTATCAATTTTTCACCTATCAAGTAATGCTGACATTATCATTCTTAATTTAAGAAAAAAGATATTAAACTAGGTGTTGCCAAATTACAGGGTCATTTGTGAAAAGGCAAGGAATAGACATTGATTTCAGTGTCTCTTCAATATTTCCTACTTATGCTGTTTGCAGTATGAAACCATGAACACTTTATTGTAGTGGTATATTATTTGGATTTTGATAAATAAATCTTGACTCAAGACCAGAGGCAAAACTAAAGCCACTAGATCTCAGGTAATGGTGAAACACACCTTTAATCCCAGAATTTGGAAGAGGCTTCAGATGGACCTCTGTGAGTTCAAGGCCATCCTGGGCTACACAAGATCAATGGAGAAATAAATCCAGGTGTTCCTGGCTCACAGATTTAATCCCAGTGTTTGGGAGTCACATACCTTTAATACCAGTACTAGAAGGAATATAAAAGGGTAGGAGAGAAAGGCTTAGTCCAATTTAGTTTTCGCTGCCCCAGTTTTGGTAAAGGTAAGACTTCTCTAGTGTCTTGATTGTTCTGCTTCTTTGGTTTTCAGGTTGAACCCCAATTTCTGTCTCTGTGTTTTTATTATTCATGCTACAGTTGGACATTAGAATTGTCTTTATTCTCAAAACATCTAAACCAAAGTAAAGCAAAGCGATATTTTAACATAGATGCTACCTTTAAAATGTTTTGTGTGGAATAAATAAAGTTGTGTCTTTAACTGGAGAAAGAAGACCGATGCAAAATAACTTCATAAAAAAGCATTTTTAGTGATGGTTTGTAGGTTGTCTATATCATCTATTTCAGCTAGAATGTACACTTAAACCTCACCTTAAATGAAAATAAAGCAATTGAAAATTTCCCATGATGGTTAATGGAATTCATTTTCTTCCTTGACCTACTACCACAAGTGGACATTTGAAAGACAGTCTTCAAATTAGTCTGTATGAGTTATCTATTGCATTTGCTAGGAAGATCCAAATGAGGAAATCCACTGTACTTAACATGCAAATTACTTTTGAAATCCTTTGGTAATATTGAATCCATTGAAAATATATGAGTGCCTATAATTTGTTAGGCAATATTGTGATCTTATTATGAAACCCAACTGAAATATATACTGACAGTCATTTCTAAATGACTTGTTAAAAAGTCTTGAAACATTTATGAACTATTTTAATGAATCCTCTATCCTACTCTTCTTTTTTATCAAAAGTATGCTATAGAATTTGTGATGAATCTTTATATTTGACAGCAGGAATACTTTTCTCTCACACGCAGATTAAAAAGAAATAAATGGTTTGATAGTTTGATATCAGCTTTGCATGAATTTACTCTGATCAGCATACACATCTTAAGATATTATCATTGCATTCATGCATGCTAGTTATTTATGGTAAATTAAAAAATTAATTGCACTTTTATGATTAAGAGAAGGAACCAAACCAATTTTTCTTAAAACTTATAATGCGGACCTCATTTCTTTTTATTTAATTTTGAGATTATAATATAATTACAACATTCTTCTTTTCCTACCCTTTCTCCAAATTTTCTCAGAGGTTAGAAAAAGTGAAATTTGCAGGTAAATAGATGGAACCAGAAAATATACTGAGTGAAGTAAGCCAGTCTCAGAAAGACAATCACATATTTTGTTCTTGTTTGTTTTGTTCTTTTCATTTGTGGTTTCTAACTCCAAATATTTAGGCATGAATATTTAATCTGGCATAACAACAGAAATCAAGACAGTAAATGGGGATGGGGTGAGGTAAAGATCTATAGATGGCAATGGCAGTAAATGTACAAGTACTAAGAAGAGGTAAACAGAAAAGAAACTGTAGACAGTGAAATAGTCAAGAAGAATGAAGGAGGAGAAAATAACACTAGGGATGTTTGAATAAAAACCACAGAAAATCATATTATTTTATAGTATGCCTAAATATCTGAGTACACAGTTTAATTAAAGTTACACCACATAGGGAGATACTGCTGTCCTCCAAGGACCACAGAATAATTAACCCCAAGACTGGTAAGTCTTGAAAAAATTCTCCTGTTGAGTTATTTGTTAGGGAAATTCTAACAACAAAAAAACATATAAGCCATTGCTTTTTCCTTTAGTCACCTCCCAGAATTTAATGGTATATTCCTATTGCAGAACATATCAAAGACTTTGGACACAGAATTTGGACTCATCAAGCAGAATCTGACCCAGAAGCCACTTTCCGGAGAACTAGCTTTCATAGTACTGAAAGGTGCTATGCAGCCTTCCAAGAGAGAGTAACAATCGATAGTCCTTTCCTGCTAGGATGCCTTTGATCCACAGCAATGACCAGCATGGCAAGATATGACAAAAGGTGCAGCAGTGGCATATGCATCATAGTGGTAACCAACAGTTGCCTAATTAGATTTAAGACTTTCTCAATAGGAGATAATTCACCTCCGGTTTTGAAAGCCTAGTCAGTTATCAGTGACTGGTTAGGTCATGGAATCTGGAGAAGAACCCACTATTGCTACAATCAGTACAACTCATATTTCCTCAAAGCTGCTGCTCGGGATTTAAAACATTCTAGAAACTCAATAGCATAGCACAAGACTTTCTGAATTTTTACCCTGGGAATTCAAGTTTGACAAATCCTGTTGTGTTTTTTACCCTTCTCTTATCTCCTCTTAATTACCTTTGAACCTTACAAACCAAATTTACATGCCAGTCAGGCCTTTGGCTCAGTTAGAACTTCTACATCATAAAATCATGTGTTGCTATGGAGCCTCTAAAATCCTGGGAACTAGCCAGAGGCACTTTTGGCTCACTATCTTTCTTAACTGACCCATGAATACTGCTCTACCTACCCTATCAAACTCAAGCACTTCTTTCCTATATCTAATTTACTAATTAATGTTTATCACTCCTTTACTATCTTCTAGTCCCCAATGTTCATGGGGATGTCAGTACATTCTGAACTGGTTTCTTTGAGATACGCAACCTTTATTTCAAGGAGAGATGAGAAGTCATAGTACTCTCTGTCCACAGAGTTTCTCTCTGTCCACAGTATACAAATTGTTCTTGCATTGTTCCTTAGGTATACAGCCTCCAGCCAAGTTGGGAGAGGGGCTTTCACTACTTATATAAAAGTCCTTCTCAACATGAGCATTTCACAGGCAAAATCGTTTTTTGCTATCACATTGCTCTGAATAGGGACATTATTAAATCTCCCAATCATATGCTGAATAATGGATTTTTCCCTTCTCTATTAAAGTTTGGACTTGGAGTTCTAACTTGTGTGTGTGTGTGCAATTTCTTTCTCATCCCACCTTTAAAAAATATGCTTATTTATTTTTCATCTTTTAAAATTGCTTTTTAGAAACTTCTTTATTTTTGGGTTTATGATTTGTATTATTGTTACCCGTATAGATACATATAACTATGACCTGCTTTGGATAAACAATTTGGTCTCTTACTTTTAACCAAGTGTGGCTTTCTTTAATGGTCTGTGTCCACTGCAAAAGGGAGCTTCTTTGATAAAGGATTACAGCTAAACTTTTCAATGGGTGTAGTATAAACACATAGAATGCAGTTAGAAATCCTATGCAGTTCTTATTTCAGGAGTCGAGGAGAAATTCTTTTCTCTAATAATTAAGTTCTAATTTAGATAATTAGGCAGCTAATTTATACACTCTTCCATTTCAGATTCACAGCCTTGAGAAATGCTCATATGATATCTCTGTATCATCTTCTCTTTTATCTAATTTATTCAACTATGATCACTGGCTAACCAGAAAGATACTAAACTCATGTCCCTTGTTGCAATTCTGCTTTTCGCTAAGTGAGTTACTTCTGAGCGACTATCTGCAAGTTTCATTATACATGGTAGCGACCATGCAGCAGCTTCAACAGTTTGCTGACATTCTTGTCCCCCCTGTGCTATTTTCAAGGTCTGCAATGAATTCCACAGTTTTTCAAGATAAAATATTTGAAACTAAAAATTTTGAAGCTTGCTAACCTTATACATTTCTTAAAACAAAATAAAATGGATAGATGGTCTTAGAATTCTCATAACATTTGCTTCCCACTAGTATTTTATTCAGACAGATATGTTTGGCCAGAAAAATCAATGACATGTTTATTTCAGTCCTCTCTGTTGAAGAAGCTTTTGAATGTTAAGTTTAAAGCAAATAAAGGAAAGGGTCAGGGAGTATAATTATCCCTCAGGGACTAACATAGAAGAGATAAGGAGCAGAATCTGGATTATTTATAGAACTATATAATAGGATTAAATTTAGAAATATCTAATCTAACTCCCATCCTGTGCTGAGAACCCACTACGGATTTTCTTCTTGCTCATTCTCCTAATTAACAATATTAATTGTTTGGCAGTGAGAAACATTTTATATGAATAAGAAGTGATAAACATCATAATTAAAAGAAAAACATTATTCATGGCTAATACTTTTGGACTTTGCATTTCAAGGGCAGCTATACAATGAAAGGACTTGGGCAAAGTTTTTGCCACTTTTGTTCAGAAGGTTTTAATATAAACTTAATTTCCTTAATAAAAAACTAATAATAGGGAGAACTGTGTATGTGTGAAAAAACAGTGTATTTTCTCAGTAGGCCACTTTTGGTTTGTAGTCTAGATCCAATAGTTATTCTCTTTATATATTATATTATATCTTATAATGTAGTTCCTGCTTTTATGATGCATTTTTCTGTTCATTAAAAATGTAAATTCAATTATGTTACCTTGATAAGTTCATTTTTCACACCTGGTTTAAGTTAATATAAAACTGAATTTACCAATGTAGTTAACAAATTACTCTGTCAAAATTACTAAATTGATCATATATGTATGTCTTGAATATTTCTCATTAAAATATTTTCTTCAGAGATAATTTATGCTTAAATTTTTTGCCATATTGTTTCATTAAAATCTCCTGTATTTATAACATTAATAGAGTATAAAAAATTAGAAAGTTAAAAAAATTCAGAGTATACTGGTTGTAAGTGGTTTGTGTGGACTTTTTAAGTACTTCTGAAATGATTAGTGTGCTAGCGTATGCTTAATTTACAGTCTTAGTTTACCTTATAATGTCACAGCCCTAAATAGAGATTGGTGTTATAGAAAATCAAATAACGTTTTAAAGAGTTAGAAAGTCTCTGAGCTCTCATAGACTCTTATCCATGGCAGAAAGCCTTTATATGATCCCCATAATTAGTAGTGGAACTGATAAAGTGTTTAGTGTTCTGTGACATCCACAACACTTAGCAAAGCTCTCAATTTAATATGCTTAGCAAATATTCTAAAGCATTTTTGTTACTTTTGCTAAGTGGACAAATGAGTCATAGCTTATCTTTTGCATTTTCTTCTTATAATGATTTGCAGACATTGTAAATTCAGGACATGCGTGCCTGTGATGAAAGAGGAAAATTGTCTGCCAGGAAAATTATTCTGGTTATATTATTTCAAAGATTTATAGCTGAGAAATTGTTCTGATGAGGGAACCAAAGTGAGCAGAAAAGATATCTTTAAAAGAGATTTTTTTTTACTTGTGGTGTGTATGTGTGTGTGTGTGTGTCTGTGTCTGTGTCTGTGTGTTTGTATGCATGTCGCATGAATGAAGTGCACATGGAATTCAGAAGATGACTTCAGTTTAGATCCTCTGGAGCTAGAATTACAGGCTGTTGTGAGCCACGTTATGTATGTACTTCGAACTGAACTCACATTCTTTGGAAGATCAATGAAATTTGTAACTTCTGAGCCATCTCTTCTGCCTCAGAAATAAGGAAATATTTTATCTGTTAAAACTTTTTCATGGAATGATGGGGTCTATGACTACTCGCAGGCCAAATATTAGAGAATCCAGAGAAGAGGTAGTACTTAGGGGCAAAGACATGAGTGGTAGAGAGGAATTGTCTAACTAATTCAGTATGAGTAAATGAACTCTTCCTTCAGTTTGGCATAACCTGGTGGGAGCAGTTTCCCAAATATTTTCCTCTAGTGAGCATCTTTATCTTTCAGTTTTTATGTAATGCCCTGAAAAGATTTAGATTTCTTCCAGACTAAATTCTGACTTTAGACAACATTTTAGATTACTTTGTAAGAGAATATATTTTAATATATTCCTTCCTAAATAGTAGATATGAAGTTATAGGTTTAAAATATGTCTAATGTGTGTATCTCTGTCCATACCAAACAGAGTTTATGAATTCGTGGATATTCTAACAAATACATAGGCCCAAGGACACCATGAATTGATGCCGTGGTATCAGCAGCAGTATCTTTACTGTTGACATCAAACTGGATTTTAATATTCTAAATATTCTACTCATAAAAATGTAAATATTCAAATGTGTACAACCCAGATAGTGATATTTGAGTTTATGTTTCTCTATAATGAATAGGAAAAAAAAAACCTGGAAATGAACATCGATAGTTTTAGATAAATAGTAAATAATGAAGATGAATGTGCTGCCTAAGTTTTACATTAATTTGAAACAAACTAGAGTCATTTTGGGAGAGGGAACATCAGTTGAGAAAATGTCCCTGTCTGAGGGTTTTCATTGTCTTAAACAGACACTATGACCATGTCAACTCTTATAAAGGAAGCATTTAATTGAGGTGGCTCACTTATAGTTTAGTGATTCAGTACATTGTCATCATGACAAGGAGCATGACAGCATGTAGGCAGACATGGGTGTTGAAGCTGAGAGTGCAACATCTTGCAGGAAATAGGAAGTTGACTGACTGTTACACTGAGGGAAGATTGGAGAAAAGAGACCTCAAATCCCACCTCTACAGTCACACACTTGGTTCACCAAGGCCATGCCTTCTAATAGTGCCACTCCCTTAGGGGCCTTTTTTCTTTTGAACCACCACAGCCACTACCATATAAGAGAAGTTTGAAGTTATTTTTTGAACTCAAATGAATTACTTGTAAATTATATTGGAAAAAAATATGTAGCCACCTAAGAAAAAAGTAAATAACTTATTAATAAAAGTGAAAACATGAAAAAAGTGTGTCTGAAATCATACAATAATACTAAGAAGTACCATATTTTTAAATAAAATTTGAAATATCTTTAGGGAAATAAGTCTGACAAAATCTCAATTCAGAATATAATCTTTATATTTAACCATAACTCCAAATAAAGTATTCAAACAGGAGTGAAGAGTCCATCATAAAATAAACTGAGAAATAGTAATGACATTTCTTAGGGATTTCTTTCTGTGACAGTAATTATGATATAACTTCCAAAGAAGATGCAATTATTTTGGCTCATTTCAGTTTGTGTTTACTGTGCTTTAGGTTTCTGGGCCTGTGCTGAAGTAGAATATTATAGTGAAGAAGGCACAGGACATCAAAGTTGCTCCCTGCATGGTGAACAGCAAGCAGAACGAGGAAGCAGAGAGAAAGGAGCAAGACACATGCGGAGCATATGTTCAGTGACAGAGTTCACCTAACTAGACCCCATCCCCAACTTTTCAATACTTTTTAATAAGGCTGTCCTATCATCAATTTGTTAGATCAAAGTCCTTATAATCTAGTTACCTTTCGGTGATTGTGCCACTTGTTGGAGACCAATTATTCAATAAAAAAGCCTTTGGGGAAATTTTTATATCCAAACCACAATAGGCAATTTAGAAAAATAATTGGGCAACAAATATATTTAGAAATAAGGAAAAACTCAAAAGGAAAGGCAGAAAAATTAGTTGTAACTTAAGTCTCAGAGTTGTATTAATGTTGTGAAGATTTTTTAAAACTAGAATAAGACAAAATAAAACCATGTCAAAACATGACTACATTTAATTAAAGATAATGTTAAAATAGATCATACACACACAAAATTATACCCAGTACCTAGATACTAATAGAGATTCACTTTTATGTAACAATGGCCTGTAATTAATGGTTTAATAAACATCTCCAGACTCAACTGATATTATTGACATGGCTACTAATACAGAGAAAAATTCTTACTTTGCTGATGTTAATAGAATCAGTATATCTTTGTAAAACACTTGTCTTTGGGAAATGCTCCACAAACACATATTCTTGTCAGAAGGAATTGACAGCTGATCTAAGTAAAGACGTGATTGAATCTAGTTTGGCAAGGAGTGAGCTTATTCACATTACTGATACAGAAGAGTGGGTAACTCTCAGGCAACGCTGAGTCTCTGTAGCAATCACTAGTTACTGATTATACAACTTGGTAAGAGAAAGGTCCTGAATATCTGTTCATTTTCAGGCACTTCATGAAGCTCAGGCATTGTTTAGTATCTAAGTGTGGTTGGGGGTCACCACAACCTAAGGAACTCTATTCAAAGGCCTCAGCTTTAGGAAGATTGAGAACTACAGGCCTAGTGCCAATGTCAAAAGAGAGCACCATAGAAGTAGAGTTAGGTTGACCTGTCCATTGGTGAGAGAGGTGTGTTGAAGTCTCTTACTATTAGTGTGTGTGGTTTGATGACTGCCTTGAGTTCTAAAAGTTTTTCTTTTACATAAGTGGGTGCTTTTATATTAGGGGCATAGATATTCAGGATTGAGACTTCCTCCTGATGAATTGTTCCTGTTATGAGTATGATATGTCCATCTCCATCTCTTCTGATTGATTTTAGTTTGAAATCAATTTTGTTAGATATTAGAATGGCCACACCCGCTTGTTTCTTAGGTCCATTTGCTTGGAAAACCTTTTCCCAACCCTTTACTCTGAGTAGATGTCTATCTTTGTGGTTGAGGTGTGTTTCTTGTAAACAGCAGAATGTTGGATCCTGTTTTTGTATCCAATCTCTTAGTCTGTGCCAAGGTCCAAATGAGGAGCAGAAGGAGGAAGAACATGAAAAAGGAAATCAGGACCGCGAGGGGTGCGATCACCCACTGATACAAGGGGACTGATCTAAGGAGAGTTCACCAAGGCCAGTTGGACTGGGACTGAACGAGCACGCGATCCAACCAGATTCTCTGAATGTGGCCGGATTCTCTGGAGGTGGCTGGCCCGGAGTCTTTATGAAAAGCCATTGACAATGACACTGAGACTGGTTTCCTCTGCATATGCTGGATTTGGGGATCCAGTCTGTTTGGATACTCACCTTCCTGGACCTGGAGGGAGGGGGGAGGAACTTGAACTTCCCACAGGGCAGGAAACCCTGACTGCTCTTAGGGATGGAGAGGGAGGAGGAGAGGGAGTGGGGGAAGTGGGAGGGTGTTGGGAAGAGGGGCGGAAATGGAAACTTTTATAAATTAATAAACTTTAATAAAAAGAAAATTCAAGGTTAATAAAGCATTATGCAATCTAAAAAATTCAAGTTGTATATAAAGGAGAATAATATGATTAACAAAGTAGTCCAATATAAAATATATGTATAGTCTTTGGTGTCTAGCAGGGGCATTGTCTCTCTATCATAGAATTACTTTATTAAAACTCTTTTTTGTATGTATATGTAAACATTTTAGGAAGTTTCTACGGCAGTAGATTTTCATATGTCTTTCCCAAAGTTCTTTGGTGACAGCTTAACATAAAAGAATTCCCAAATACCAAGTGTAAATACTACCTTTTTTATAGTTGTTGGTCATGGGTCCCATACAACCCACAAACATTACACATTATTAGCATTGTTTTTCTTTACCCTTAGAACTTGACAATAAAACCCTATTGTTAAACACCATGTGCTTGAATCACATAGTATGAAGAAATCAAGCTGGTATTCGCCTGCCACCTCCCTACTGGCTATCTTTCATAGTGGGGCATGTCAGATACATGTTATTAGAGGAGAAAAATAATCATCAATTTGACACATCTGTTATCTCTGGTATCTACAGAACAGGGTTATTGAAGCATTTTCTGATTGGATTTATGGTCCACCTCACTATATGGAACTCATACCTGGTGTCGTTATTAGTGCTAACAATGCATGGGTAGAGTAATCATAGGCCCCAGGGGAAACTTTACTGCTATTACTAAGTTAAATAAACATAGTATTAAACTGACTCCGAATGACTATACCTATGACTAAAGATCCGTAAATCTTTCCTCCCTCATCAGTAGGCTTCTTTTGGCAGAAGATGCTGATTCACAACACATCAAATGATGAGCATACATGATTGCATAGTGCTTAGCCTTAAATGGTTGTCTATGCCAGGATACTGTAGAGTTAACAAAATTTATAGAATGAATCTCTCCCTATATATAGAAAGGGCATATATTATAATGACAAACAGGCTGTAATCCAGCAAATCCAACAAGGTCTGTCTGTGAATGGAAAGTCAAAGAAAACAATAGATGCTCAGGCCATGAAACTGCATGTCTCATTTAGTCTTCAGTATATGATGAAATCCTGAAGAAATAAGGTCTAATGCCAGTGAAGGAATGGGCTTGCTGGCAAAGAGAGGGCAAACAGGCAAAGAGCAGAAGTTTCCTTTTTCCACGACCTCATGTAGGCTTCTACAGATCAAAGTTATCTCTTCCTGCCTTCGGATCAGGATGAAACACACAAGTCTTTTCACTTCAAAGATCGAGATTAGAAGTGAATTTATCTACTTCAAGTTAAGCAAAATTCCTTCACAGGTATACCTTCCACTTTTGAATTTCAGTTAATTCCACATGGAATCAAGTGGACAACCAAGGATAGCCATCACATATGCCCTCAGTAAAGGGCTTAGAGATCACAGTTGAAAAGGGGAAAGAGTGATCATAAAAGCTAACTTCTGTTAGGAGGACTTCAAGGAAACTGTGTAATTGGGACACAAGAAGGTATTTGTATGTATGGACAAACAACAGTTGTGAAAGCATGCAGAAGACCTATACAAGCTCAAACCTAGCACAATTTAGCGGTGGAGGTAGGCATGACCTATATCCCATTCCCAGCTGAGTAGCTACCATCAATTGATACCTGCCTGAGGAGGGACAGTGTGTTCTCTTTAAGGCTGTAGGTAGACCTCAAATTGGTAGGTGCCTCATATTCAAAAGTAGCTCAGAAGCACGAATTGAATTCAATAGGTTTAAAAAATATAAAAGAGGATGCAAAATTGGCTGTTTATGGAAAGCTGATGTAGATTTAGGTGGTGCTTAAGGTGAGGGAATGAATATAATCAAAATACATTGTAAGAAATTCTCAAAGAATCAATTACTATTAATCAATAAAAACAATTTTTAAATTAAGGTAAGAAGCAACAAAACAAGGGACCCCAAACTAAACCTCTGTCTTTCATATGTACATGTGCATTCACCCCATAAAATCACACACACACACACACACACACACACACACACACACACACACATCCCACACCACACATCCCCATATATATATCAGGTGTTCAGGAGAGAGGTAACATACAGAGTGTGGAACGGCATGAGCATCTCAGGCTACCATGATTTAGAGCCAGAGGTAACTCACTGTTTGGTATGATGTGGCATTCTGAACCTCAGCAGCTGACTAGGAAGCTGGATATGAAGACTTGGACAAGAAAGGGCTGCTGATAGAAAGACTTGACACAAAAGGAACTGTTTTCTGGATGTGTATCCAGGTGATATGGGAGAGTGCAGGTCTGAGCTTCCCACTCAGGAATACATGGTCAACTGCAGCCATCTGGATCTGTTCTGTGACAATTTGATAAACATATTTCCCATTCTGTAGGCTGTTGTTTTGTCTTTTTGACTGTGTCCTTTGCTTTACAGAAGCTTTTCAGTTTCAGGAAGTCTCATTTATTAATTGTTTCTCTCAGTGTCTGTGCTACTGGGGTTATATTTAGGATGTGGTTCCCTGTACGTTCAAGTGTACTTCCCAGTTTCTCTTCTATAAGATTCAGTGTGGTTGGCTCTATGTTGAGGTCTTTGATCCATTTGGACTTGAGTTTTGGGATTGGTGATAGATATGGATCTATTTTCATTCTTCTACATGTTGATATCCATTTCTGCCTGTACCATTTGCTTTCTTTTTTCCATTTGATATTTTTTTTTCTTCTTTGTCAAAAATCAGGTGTTTGAAGGTGTGTGGATTAATATCCAGGTCTTCGATTCAGTTCCATTGGTCCTCCTTTGAAGCTGCAGGGCGATTGGTAAAGAAAAGTCCCCAGACTATCTTGATACAAAATATACAGCTTTAATAAACAGAAGTAAGACTTACAACAGCTTATACCAGAATGCAACCGATCCGTCAGGACGCAGGAGCCAGGCGAAAAGAGAGCTAGCGGAGCGCACTTACTAGGTTTATGGGCAGGCTTTTGCCTGAGGGCAGCACGCCCCGAAAACAGAATATGTTTGGCTGAACTCCCCTATCACTCCTTTCTATTTTTATGCCACTACCAGGTTGTTTTAGTACTGTAGCTCTGTAGTAGAGTTTGAAGTCAGGGATTGTGATGCCTCCAGAAGTTCTTTTATTGTATGGGATTGTTTTGAATATCATGGTTTTTTTGCTTTTCCATATGAAGCTGAGTACCATTCTTTCGAGGTCTGTGAAGAATTTTGCTGTGATTTTGATGGGCAATGAAGCATGGCATCCAACCTGAGTAACCAGCTGAAGACGTTGTCGCTCTTATGTCCCCAGTCTTATCACAGCAGCCAGGATAATCTTGTTGTAGAAATGTTGGTTCAGATGAAATCCTCCTATTTCAAATCCCCCTGGGAATTTATTGCTGTACATGGTCTCAGAATAGTCAGCATCAAACTGTTTGTCTATGGCCTGCCATCTTTCAGTGTTCTGGGATTTTTTCAATTCCTTAATGCCCACCTTGCCTGTGTGTCACTAACTTTTACGGCCATCATGCCGTATGACATGACATATGTTAGTACCAAAAATGTTTTCTGATCTGGGAGTGAGTCATGATCTTGTTGAAGATGTTCATCAGTTCTGTGCTGCTGACCTCCATGCTGTCTCCATCCAGCTAGACAAGAAGTTTCCAGAACTGACTCTCTTTCACTGACTTCAATGTTGGAGTGATGGCTGCAAGGCTGCAGGATCTCTTTGCTGTGCTGTACAATTGCCTACTTGATTGTGCTCATTACTTTACCCAGCAGACACATGGCCATTCCACCAACTTCATCTCTTCTTCCTATCCTCTTTCCCTTTGAGATATTGAGCCATTACCCAAAGCTCTGCTGATCAGGTCTTCCAGCACATTGCCTAGTCCGCAGACTCTCACCCACTGGTCCCAGTTGTCCTTCAAGAATTAATTAGCCAGGAGTATGATCGATACTCAGACTCTGTAGAGCCAAAGGGACTCTATTTTCTTTGCTATCCATAAACCTTTGTTTTATAATGATGCATTCTTCTCCATTGCACTTCATTTCTTTAACACTATATTTTAAAGATTTTATTTTATTATTTTGTGGAACCTTCAACTTTCTCTCCTTAATGGGCAAAATTTTAATTTATTAGTAGAGCATTTGATTACAATGTCATATCAATACAATGTAATTTGGTACAATATTATAAAAGTGTTATTTTGCAGTTTTGAATTAGTATTTGATTATAAAGTTTTTCATTACTACAAAGAGATTTAATTTCCTCATATAATAGTAGAGACTTGACTGTCTATAATATCTCAGTCACTAAAATAAGTTAATATTCACACATAATAATATAATTTACAAATTAAATATATTCATCATAGCTAGAGATATATTTTTCTAAAGTCTCAAAATTATCTCAATAGGAAATTGCTAATCATTTAATTCTAAAATTGATAGACAATTAGATATAATCTTTCAAATTAAAAGATTTTTCCAAATTTTGAACAAAATCTTTCTTTGCTTTTATAATTTATTGGAGACTGACTACATTAACTTTTTGTCTCAATTTCTTCACTGCAGTCTCTTTTCAAGAAAATTGTAATACCTCTTCATCTTTAATTGTTGTTAAATAAATATCTCTAACATACCTCTTTCAGGTATTGCTTCTAACTCAAGAACTTTCAATAGCATATAGTGACTTGTAGAAGAAATCAAATACTTCATCCTCAGCTTCTTATTCAATACCTATTTACGTAATCTATGGACATTTTCAAAGTCTCATTTTGTTATTTCTTCTGAACTTAGTTTCTGTTCAAAATTTGGCTTGCCTAAGTGACATAGTCCAAATGCTTGTTTTCAAGATGTTTTAGCTTTTTTTTTCAGTAAATGCTGTACTAATAAACATTTTAATAGGTAGGCATTGTTGGAATTAGAAGAAGTCAGCCCAGGTAAAATATTTTAGGAATATATTTGGCATTTAGTAAGTAAGTACCTGGAAGGTATTAGCTCTTTTCATTCTTTCCTCTTATGTTCCTCTTTGTTTCATGAGTTTGATTATGTTCCTCCTTCATCTCTCTCTTTTTTAATTTCTTAGTTTATATGTATGGGTTTTTTTTTTTGCTTACAAGTATATCTGTGTATCATATATGTGCTGGGACACAAGAAGGCCAGAAGAGGGTGGTAGATTCCCTTAGAAGTAGAATTGCATGTGATTATGAACCACTTTGTGGTTGTTGGTAATAGAACCCGGGTCCTCTGGAAGGGCAATCAGTGCTCTTAACCACTAAACCATCTCTCCAACACTCCCCTCCTCTTTTCCCTTGGTGAAGATTCTCTCTCTGTTCAAGGCATACAAGTACTTTCTTTCTAACACACTTGTGCAATTCATTCTGATTGTATATTAATTACTTCAGTCCATCTATCATCTGGGTGCCCAGACTTAGCTCACAAGTGCCATAAAATGATAAATATCTTGTGTAATTATCACTTGGACTTAAATTGAAAAAAAATAAGCAAACAAAAACCTTGAAAGATTTTCATTAAAGCTACCCAAGTATCTTTCTGTTTCCACAAGAAACTCATTGGACTTTGTTTCAATATTGAAATATTTATCTTATGAGTGAGCCTCTGGAAATCTATAAAGTCCATACCATTTCCTATAGGATTCTCAGTATGTGAAGAGTTACATTTTTTTTTAGAACAAATCATGGATCACTGGATGTTCTAAGCATCTGAATGAAATAATTTTTTATCCATTTTTAGATGTATGGATCAAATTAAGAACATCTAATTCAGTCTACTGTGGATGTTCCCTCATGTTATAAAAACATATCTTGTTATTTTTCATTTATGTCATGCTTTAAATGTAAAATCTATTACATCTTATGAGTTCAGTGTATGAGATTGTTAATGTTCCATTAAACATGTTTTAATAGATTGAAAAATGTAGGAATATTACCTGCCTCCTAACTTTTGACCAAATAGAATTAGCATTTAAAGATATGAATGGCTGTTGCTTGACTCAAAATGAAGAGTTAAGGCTCTTAGCAGGATTCTCCTCAGAAAAATATCAATCTAAAAAATGGTAGTAATAAGGAGATGATCGTTTGATTCTTATGGAAATTACCTTATGGACAAAGAGCAAGGAGAGAAGCATACAATCAAGGGAAGTTTGTGTTCATCTTGGTGAATGCAAAGACAAATTCCTCTGAGGAATAACATACTCTGTGACTCTCGCTGCCAGCCAGTCACATTAGAGAAATTCTGCCATTGTCACAAAAAATTGAAGCCTCCCTCTTTCCATACCCAACTTTGTTCAGTTGTTCCACTATGGAATGGGAGGGGGTTGTAATTGCTATTGTCCTGTACTATAAAAATTCTAAGACCCCACACAATTGGGCTTTGCTTCTATCTGTTCTCCCAAATGTCTGTTTGGTTCCCGAACTCCCAACATGGAAAAGCTATAATAAGGAAGCAATCCCAGGTCATAGGCCTCCATTCCTTTAAAGCCACTTTAAGCATCCATTTGTTGGATATTTTCTTGAGATAAGTGTCAGTGGTCTTAGGGTTCCATTAAGTGAGGAGCATCAGCATCTTTAATTGAAATAGTGGATAACTCTGTCTATGGTAGTGTCAAAAACAACTACATCTTTGTTGAGAGAAATTACATAACTATTAGAGGTCTGACATAAACAAAATTCCAGGGCAACCAAGCTTTTAATGGAGAGAACCAGTGGATGAGGCAAAAGATGTCTTCTTGGCTGTTTAGTCATTTGAAAGGCTGTGAAGGTTTTTGAACACATATACTAGATTTATCAGAAGCTTGAAATATTCACCAAATGACACAAAGATAATAAATATAGCTCAAAAATCTTAACGGACTTTCAACAAAACCACAGCAATGCTATTAAACAATACACATTCTTACTAATAAGAATACTAAGAACCCAGGCTTCAAAATATCATCATAAACACCATGGATATATAGAAGACAGTATTTGAAAAATAATTTTCTTGAAGATAAGGAAGAAAGATTGTTCATGACAATAGCTTTTGACTAAATATAAGCAAAATGCAAACTCAAAAATGTGATGCCAACCTACAAAGCTCACATATTTCCAGTGACAAGTGGAGTAGGCATCCACTGTGATTAGTAGGTGGCCTATACAGATACAAGGACAGATCTTAAATAATCGGACAGAAACATAACACAAACAGAAACAGAAAATGCATCTAATTAATAGCTGAGGCTATGCTCAGGGTGCTGGCTTGTCATAGGTCAATTTGACACCTAAGCTCTGAAAAAAGGAAACTTCACTTGAGAAAATGCCTACATAATATCCGGCTCTAAGATATTTTCTCAGGTAGTGATTGATACGGGAGGGCCCAGTCATTGTGGGTGGTGCCATTCCTGGACTGTTAGTTCTAAGTGTTATATGAAAGAAGTATGGACACTCCAGGGGAGCAAGTCAGGAATCAGCACGCTCCGTGGCCTATGCATTAATTCCTGCTTCCAGGTTCTCTTCCTTCTTGAGTTCCTGTCCTGATGCTTTTTGATGATAAACATCAAAATGGAAATGTAAGATCAATAACCCCTTTTTTTTAATAATTTGCTTTTTGTTTATGGTGCTTTGTTGCAGCAATAGATACCCTAACACACACACTCAGTTAAGGAAATAGACTTTGATAATTGAATCTACCACATTTCTAAACAAATAAATTTGTCAAGAAAATAACAGCTGATACCTAGAAGGGAGGAGCAAGAGCTAGCATCTAAATAGTCTATTATCAAAATATATAATTACAAAAATCTTGAGATATTCAAATATGTAGGAAAGCGTAACCTACATGCATGGAAAAAAGTCAGGCTATAGACTGCAGCTCTCAAAACCAGGTAGTAGAATTAGTAAACAACGATATTGAAGTAGTTATAATCAGGTTCAAATAACTAAATGAGACCACGCCTTAAGCAAGTAAACTTCAAATCAAAAGGGAATAGGAGCAAGAGAATATGAATAGTGAACAATGACTATGAGAGTCCATTAATAAAAAGTAAGAAAAAAGTAACTTTATAAAAGTGTTGGGAAAGTGTAGGACATTATTAAAAATAGTGCTGTATGCATAGTGAAAGCATTAAAGAAGTGAGAAAAGACCAAAAACATTGCAACCACAAGTGTCCTTCATTTGATTGTAAAATAATGAAACACATATAAAAACCAAAACATGTTTAAACCAAGTCATATGAATCGAGTGTAGTTTTATTTTTGAATAAATTAAATAACCTAAATGAAAAGGTAAAGTTTCTCATAATCAGAAAAAAAACTAGTCCAATTACACACTATATGTAGTAATATCACTTTAAAATGTTTTCCCTGTTAAAAGGGAAAGATTGGAAAAATTATTATGTAAAAAGCAATCAAAAAGAGCAAGGGGGATTTTTAAATAAACACACACAAACACACACGCATGCACGCATGCACATACACACACACCAGAAGATTTTAGAGATACTTAAATTCATTTTACAATGGTTAAGGGTAACTGCATTTGGGAGACATGACAATTATATGCAGTGAAAACCAAAATTTCAAGTTATATTCAGTAAAATCTATTATAATTCTGGAAAAACTCATAGTACTGTAAAGAAGATTGGCAATCCAAATATGAATAAAAATAACCAAAGAAAGACTCAAACAAGAGATGACTTCAGATTTCCATATCAAACTACTTTCCCCTAGTATGTAGTCCTAGTTTACATCGAATTTGAACTCAGATATCTGCCTTCTTCTACTTTCCAAGAGCTAAATTAAAGCAATTACCACCAGGTACAATACTTCACTTTCAATAATATGTATCATATTAAAAAGCAATGAATAAATAAAGATATTAACCCTATAACAACAACTAGAAGAGAGGTATCTTTTCTGGAGAACATTCCACTCTATAGTGGATTGTCTGGAAGAGTTGTCTAGCTCTAGAAAGTTTAAAGTTTCAAAGTTATGCAGGATGTAAAAAGACATGAAGGAAGTTCTGTTGTGTATAAATTAAGTAAGATTCACCCAATAAAAATAAAGGTTAAAAGGAGAAAAAGAATGAGGGAATTTGAAGGACAGCTAGAGATGAATGGGAATAAAAACTTACATATAAATGATGTACCTCCATACAAAGACTATGATCTAGAAGCATAGATGCTTATATTAGGTAAGAAAACCAAGAAAAGACAGCCTGCTGGTTCTCAAATCAACATCTTGAATTTTATTACACTTATAACAATGTACTTGCAAAACAAATTTTTAATGCTAAAATATGGAAACTATAACCAGCGACATCCAATAGGGTATTGTACAATTAAGTCTATTCATATTATATGCAAAATTCTTTTGGTTAAAATTAGTTTATTTTTATGATAAACACATTCATCAAATGAAAAAAAAGGAAATTGTTCAGTCTTCCCAAAGCCTTTATGAAAATCCCACTTATGTGGTTTTAATCAGAAAATAAACAGCTCTTTTAAATTAGCTAAAATATTTAGAAATTTGTTGTGGCTTTAATAGTCAGTTTGAGGTTCTAACTAAGGTAATTAGATAAGAAAACAAAACGCATCTGATTTGCTTATTTCTCTCAATCAAGTTTAATATTTTTAAGTCTTTGAGAGTCAATCTGGCATATTGTTTAGTAATTATTATTTTGTTTGTGCAATCTCTTTATTCCATAAATCTTTAATATTTGAACATTTATGACCTTTGGCTTAATTTTCGCTGTTGTTACCATTTATTTCTTTCTGACTTTTGTCTTAATGATTCTGATCTGCACTTAACTATATGTCTTTTCTTAGTTGTAGAAATTAGATTTGATGTTCTCTTTGATGACTATTTCCAATTCTATTAAATTCTATCCATCATCCATATGTTTTCTTCTCCTCATTTTAGACTGAATGTACTCCATTTTAAGATGTCTACTTGGTATGAGCATAAACTCCTTATTTTACATAAACTACTTATTTTCTACTTTCTTCTCTCCAAATGTTTTTCCAACCTTAACTTCCTCTCATAACAAAATTACATAGATCTGTATATCCAACTCCCAGCATCTGTTTCAAGTTTTCGAAATCTATGTCTTAGTTTGTTTTTAACTGCTGTCATAAAAACTGACAAAAATAAACTTGGTTAGAAAAGTGTTTCTTTTGTAAATCTTAGGTCATATCCCGTCATTGAGGGAAGTCAGGGCAGGAACTCAACAAAGAAATTAGGGGCAGGAATACTGATTTCATCCTCAACGTCACATTTAAACTCTTTTCTTGTATCTCCTAGGACCAGCTGCCCAGGATTGGTGCCACCCACATGGGTTAGCTCTTATCACATCAGGAATTAATCAAGGCAATCTGATGTTGGCATCTTCTCAATGGTGGCTTTTCTTTGCAGATGACTCTTGCTTTTGTCAAACTGATTAAAACAGAATAAAAAAAACCACTAACCTGGAAAATTTATATCTGTTTTTGGATTCTCCCCGTGCATTATATAGATGCATTCTTAACAGTTGTAGCCATCTGTTTTTACTTAAAACTTGGTTATCTGTCAAGAAAGAAATGGATTTCATTGATCCGTACTTGAAAGCCTACTCTTTGTCAGAGCATGGGCAATTTGCACATTCTGCAAATTATTAGTTAGATTATTCACGCAATTGCATTTTATACATGAATTACACATATCTCTGTGTATACATGATTATTCTTAACAATTATTAACTTTCAGGTTTTTTTCACACTCTTTTGTTTTGCTGTTTGAAACAAGATCTCACTACATGACCCAGGCTGTCTTTGAAATCACAATTCTCCTACCTCTGCCTCTCAAGTACTGGGACAGCAATGTGCAGTATCCGCCATTCCTTGCTACCCTCAATCAGAGTTCATACATATTAAAATTAACTGAATGTTACATTTTCAGTTTGATGAAGTGTCAATTTAATCATTTCAGTTTCCAGATCATCTCCACTCCTAAAACAACGCAGGGACCCAGAGGTTTATGGGACATATACGTAGGTGTTACAGTTCATCATCTGGGGAACTCATGGGCGGAACGCATGTTGTAAACTGAAGGAGAGAAACTGATGCAAAGGACAGAGAGGAATGCTGTCGCTCACTTTCTCTCTGTGTCTTGCTAGCGTTCTTTCTTTTACAACACAAGGTTATGATCACCTGCCCACAATGAGCCTGCAACTCCCACACTGATCATCAATTAAGAAAATGCAGCAAAGAGCACCCATTGGCTAATCTGGTGAAAGCAGTTCCTCAATTAAGGTTCACCCTTTTCGGTTGTCTCCATTCATTTGTCAAAAACTTCCCAGGGCAAGCCTCAGTGTTAGGATTTGCTCCTGTGGTTTCCTTAAGGCTCCTTGCTGAGGAGTGTTTCTGTGTAATCATATCAACAAGTGTCTGTTGTCAGTGGATCTTTGTGTAATTTCCCACTTAAAGCTTCCGATAAAAATGATGTGTACGCATTTTTATGAGTCATTTTATATGTATTTTTCCATTCTCTAAACTAATTACGCAGGAATAGAAATGTTAACTGCAATATGTATTAAATTTTTTTGGAAAACTGAGAAAATTGCTTTGCAAGTTTTCTATGCTATGAAACTACTTTTATGACTAAATATGTCCCATATTTCCTCCCATGTTTATTATCTTTATTTTCCTTTACTTTTAGCTCTTCTATCAAGAATGTTGCCTGCATATGGTTTTCATGTGTTTTACTATTGACTTGTAACAATTTTGTATGACAGCCTAGATAAGTATTTTTCAGTAGACCTTTCTTTTGATTATTTTCCTCCAAAAACTGACAAGGTTTGTAATTTTCACTATGGTACCTTTCTAAATTCAGATAGTTTTAAAAGTAAGAAGACAATATGTCAGATTTGTACAATGTCTATTGTACATTTTGCATCCTTTTAAAGACATATTTTGCTATGAAATGGGAAGGCCCCCCATTTTATTATCCTGTGAACATCATTATGATGGTAGCTTTGATTTTAATTCATATGATCTAAATAAGACACTTTGTGGGTGCAGAGTCATCTATCATTTGAGGTACACTTTCCACTATATAACAAATATCCACTTGAATTAACCAATTTTCATTTTAATACAGGCATTTTCTGCCTAGTCAACTGATTTTTGTGCTAGTGTTGAATGCCAGTGCATGTATTCCTAGTGCATGTATCCGTTTCTAAACTGCACATTTAACAATCCTTAGTATATTTATCTATTTCCAAGCAAAAATGAATTTTAAAGGAAAACGGATCAAACTGGATATTCTTACACTGAGTAACTTGGGCCCAGCAAGACAAATCCTATTATGTTCTCTTTTACGTGCAGATTCTAGCTTCAATTTGGGACTGTGAGTGGTGTGTGTGTGTGTGTGTGTGTGTGTGTGTGTGTGTGTGTGTGTGTGTTTAAGTGGGAATCAGAATCTATATTGGAAAAGAAACAAGAAAGTGGCATTGGAATATGAGGGTGAAGAGGTCTTGTGGACATAGAAAAACAAGTCATGCGAAAGTAGGGAAAATACTAGACATATAAATAGGTATTGGATGGAAGGACGAGGAGAGCAGAAGTTTGGGGGAAGTTCATTAAAAATTCAAGACATATGAAAAACATACAGAATTTTTTGCTTTATATGCCAGCTAAAATAGAATTTATAAAAGTTTTTAAGTGAAAGTACCTAAAATGATTGGATAGTGCTGCTTCCTAAAGTCTTGGATTATACTAAATGAAAATGCTAGAATCAGATATAAGTTACCTCATTAGAAGCTGTTAGCCAAGGAATTTCCAAAGGCCTTCAAAATAATAGATGTTATTGACATCCCTTGTGGTAACCTTCCATAGTAAGGTACCCTCCAGATGAAAAGACTAGGAACTTTGGATACAGAACTGGAACAGAGCTGGAAACCCCTGTTTCCCAGCATTCATAGTGACAGAAGGTGCTATATGGGCTGCTTGGGAGAGAAAAGCCATTTATTTTAACCAAGTTGTGGGTACTATGTGCCACATATAATACTTAACAGTTGGGCATTGTGACCACTGGTATATAGAGATATGCAGATGGCATATATGTGATTTGACTGATTTGGGGACAAACAGCTGCATCCTGATTAGCCTCTGAGGCCTCCATGGGAGGGAATTCATTCATGGTAGTGAAAACCACCAGGCAGGCAATGGGGGTTATTTACAGCTTTTGTTTATTTAGTTAGACGTCTTCAATATCCAAAGACGAGTGCTGTTCTCAGTTTTGGCCCAATAAGCTTATGTTTGCAGAGAATATTGATTAATGATGAGATTCTTTCCTTGTCAATATGATAAAAATGAATGATAGTTGTATGATCAACACTAAAATGAACATCTATAATATTCTTTTAAAAACCCAAAGGACATATTGGAAAGGGGAAACACCAAGACTGTATGACCCAGAAAATGAGAAGAGTTATGAACTGCTGTCTTGTGAATAAAACTGCCTGCTGTAAGAAAAAACACATGCAGTTTGCCTATTTGAAAAAAAATTAAAAAACATCATGAAAATAGAAAGACAAGGTCATAAGAGAAGACACCACAATCACTGAAACTTGAAATATTAAAAAATCAATTATCATTACTATATACATATATAAAAGACAAAATAATATAAATTATTATAGTAAAACAAGACTGAATCTTTCCATTACTTCTCATTATGGAGCATTTAATTATCATGTGTTTTATCCTCCTACTAAGCAGTTCTTAAATCATTGTGATTTAGATATATTTTTATTCTTTTGAACAATATTACTAACTTTTGAGTATAATTACTTCACACGTATGTTAGTAGGTTTCTTCCCAGTGGTTTAATTTTTGTCTTTTATTGTGTCACTAAAATTATGGATTTACCCTTCACCTTGTCAATGTTTCTGAAAGCATAAAGAAATGCTGTTGATTTGGGGTGTTATCCTTTTAGTCTGTGACTATTCTTCTCCAGTAGACTGTATAATTTTCAGCTCATTATCTTCTCTTATGAGAATCGTAACTTTTGATTATTTTCTGATCTTCTGTAGCTATGTTTGTGTCTTGTCCCGTTGCTATTGTTCACACATCCTTTAGAACTATGGTGGCAAGCACAAAGAACTGAAACTTTTCTTTTGTTCCGTGTCTTCCAGAGGACTTGTTTAGTGGTTATGTATAGCTTGATGTTAGGTTATAATATACGCTATTTGATTTATCTGTGTGAATATTACATATGCATGCATATGTAATGTGTTTATTATCTGCTGTGAGGTTATGCCATGTATGAGGAATGACTTTACGAAGTTTTATTCTGCAGCTGTTGAGACAAATACGAATTTCTCTTATTTCATTCATATTGCAAAATTAGTTTTAAAGTTTTCATTGATTCACTGACATATCACCATTGTATCAGATTTATAGAGTAGCATGGAATTTTGAAATATTAATATACTTCAAAGTGAATAAACTAAGTGATAGTTATCCATCCACTTCCTTGATATTTAAAAGTAATTTGTACTTATTTGACATTTTTTATTTCATATCACTTGTTTTTCTGATTAACATATAGCACTGTAACGCAAATTTGGTGAATTTTATGCTATTTTCAACTTGTGTATTAAATTTTCATGTAACATGCACAGATCAAATTATACTAATATTTTTACTTCCTACAATTTCTTTGTTAGGGACCTTTCTGTTCCTCTACTAAAGCTGACTTTCTAGTCATTATTATTAATATTATTATTATCATTATATCATGCAAATACCAAGTAAAATTCTCAGTCATAATTGAAGGAGAAAGAAAAGCATTTCATGATAAAACGAATTTGAATAAATTATATCTTCTTCAATGTATCTCTACAGAAGGCACCAGCAGGAAAATTTTAGTCTGAAGAAAATGTCTTAACTATACCCAAAAGGGTACAAAGAGTAAATAATAGTTAGATAAAACAAACTGAAGAGATCTAAGAAACAACACCACAATAACGTCATAACAGGAATGAGTAAACAGTCTTCTGCAACAACTCCCAATTTTAGTGATCTTTACCAATCCCCCCTAAAAAGAAATAGACTAACAGATTAGATTACACAAAAACAAGATCTGCCTATTTGCCTCATCACCAACAGCAGATACTACCTTAGTGTTAAATTATGGTAATTAGTTTTCCAAGGAATGGAATCAAGAAACAAGCAGCTATAGCTATTTTTGCCTCTGATCAAACTGACTTTAAACCAAAACTAATCAAAATAGAAAAGAACATATGTACAAATCAAAAGAAATAAACAATTAAAAGAATGTAACAATTTTAAACGTTTATACTGCAAACAGAAGGGAATCTAATTCCATAAAAGAAATGCTATTACATCTAAAGCTATGCATGAACCCCTACACGGTGACAGTAGGTGACCTCACTATCCTGCTATCACCGATAGACAGGCCACTGGACAAAACAGTAGTATTACTGTGTTTTGAGTTAGATTGACTCCTAGTTTTCTGAGAACAACCATGTTGATTTTCAAAGTGGCAGTCCAAGTTTGTATTCTCACCAGCAGTGAAGGAGTGTTCCCCTTACTTCACATTCTCTCCAACATGGACTCATTAGCGTTTTTGAAATTATCCATTCTGACAGGTGTAAGATGGTATCTCAGAGTTGTTTTAATTTGTGTTTCCCTGATAACTAAGATTGTTGAGCAATTTCTTAATTGAGCTTTTTCTGTTGAGATTCTCTGTTTAGGTCTGTACCCAATTTTTATTGGATTATTTGGTGTTTTGATGTCTAGTTTCTTCTATTCTATCTATTTTTGTTCAGTCCTCTGTCTGATGTGGGGGTGGTAAATATCTTTTCCCATTCTGTAAGCTGCCACCTTGTCTTGTTGACAGTGTCTTTTGCCTTCCTGAGGTTTTTCAGTTTCAGGAGGCCTCCTTTATTAATGGTCAGTCCCAGCCTCTGTGCTACTGGTGTTATACTCAGGAAGAAGTCTCCTGTGTCAATGCTTTCAAGACTACTTCCACTTTCTGTTTTATCTGCTTCAGTGTAACTGGATTTATTTTGAAGTCTTTGATCCACTTGGACTTGAGTTTTATGCATCATGATAGATATGGATTTACCTGCATTCTTCTCCAGGCCGTCATTCAGTTAAGCCAGCACCATTTGTAGAAGATGCCAACTTTTTGGCTTCTTTGTCAAAAATCAGGTGTTAATAGGTGTGTGTGTTTATATCAGGGTCTTTAATTAGGTTCCATGCATCCATATGTCTCTTTTTATGCCAGTACCAAGCTGCTTTTATTACTATAGCTCTATAGTAAAACTTGGACTGGTCATATCTTCAGAAGTTACTTTATTATACAGGATTGTTTTAGTTATCCTAAGTTTTTTTTTGTGTGTGTGTGTTTCTATATGAAGTTTAGTATTGTCCTTTTGAGGTCTGTGAAGAATTGTGTTAGGATTTTGATGGAGATTTTATTTAGTGGGTAGATTGTTTTTAGTAAGATTGCCATTTGGATTATGTTAATACTATTGATCCATAATCATGGGAGGATTTACCATTTCTGATCTCTCCCCCAAATTCTTTCTTCAAAGATTTAAATTTTTTATCATGTAGGACATTCACTTGTTTGGTTAGAGTTACCCAAAATATTTTGTATTATTTTTGGGTATTGTAAATGGTGCTGTTCCTCTGATTTTTTTTCCCAGAACATTCATTATTCATATATAGGATGGCTACTGATTTTTGGAGGATTAATCTTGTATCCAGCCACATTTCTGAAGTTGTTTATAGCTGTAGGAGTTCCCTGACAGAACTTTTTGGATCACTTATGTAAACTATCATATCATCTAACAAATAGTAAAAGTTTCACTTTTTCTTTTCCAATTTGTATCCCCTTGATCAGTTTTTGTTGCATTATTGCTGCAGTTAGAACCTCTTGTACTATACTAATAGTTATGAATAGAGTGGGCAGCCTTATCTTGTACCTGATCATAGTGAAATTGCTTTGAATTTCTCTCCATTTAATTTGATGTTGGCTATCAGCTTGCTCTATAATGTCTTTATTATACTTATATATGTTCCTTTGATACCTGTCCTCTCCAGAACCTTTATCATTAAGCAGGTGTTACATTTTGCTAAAAGCTTTTTAAACATCTCACAGGATGATCATGTGGGATTTTTTCTTTTAGTTTGTTTACATTGTGGATTACATTGACAGATTTTTATATTTTGAACCCCCCCCCACATCTCTTTGATCATAGTGGATGATTTCTTTTTTAATATATCCTTGTATTCAGTTAAGTTACTCTGTATCAATGTTCATGACGAAGATTGGTCTGTGATTCTCTTTCTTAGTTGCATTTTTGTTTTGTTTGATTATCAGGGTAACTGTGTCCTCAAACAAAGAATTTAACAGGATTCCTTCTGTTTTTATTGTTTGGAACAATTTCAGAAGTATTGGTACTAACTCTTCTTTGAAATTCTGATGGAATTCTTCATAGAATCCATCTGGCACTAGTCTTTTTTTTTGGTTAGAAGACTATTAATGATTGTTTCTTTTTCCTTAGGGATTATAGGTCTGTTTAAATTTTTTATCTGGTTTTGATTTAATTTTGGTATATGGTACCTTTCAAGGAAGTAGTCATTTCCTTTTTGATTTTCCAATGTGGTGGTGTATAGGCTTTTGAAATATGACTTAATAAATCTCTCTATTTCTTCAATTTATTGTTATGGCCCCTTTTTCCTTTTTGATTTTGTTAATTTGCACTTTCTGTCTCTGCCTCTTGGTTAGTTTGGATAAGGGTTTGCCTATCTTGTTGATTTTCTCATAGTACCAACGTTTTGTTTCATTGATTCTTGGTATTGCTCTCTTTGTTTCTATATTATTGAGTTTTCCCTCAATTTGAGGAGAATATGCTTCTTTTTTTTCTAGAGCTTTCAGGTGTGCCCTTAAGTCACGTAAGTAAGTTTTCTCCATATTCATTTTCTCTTTTTCTTTTTTTTTTGAGTAAGAATTTTATTGAGAGAATGACAAGGAAGAGAAGCAAAAGAGAGGGGGGAGAGAGAGAGAGAGAGAGAAAGAGAGAGAAAGAGAGAGAGAGAGGGAAGAAACCTGCTTGCCTCTCTAGAAGAACAGCTGGGGGAGCCTATATTCTTTGTGTAGACACTTAGTGCTATGAGCTTTCCTCTAGAATTGCTTTCATTGTGTCCCATAATTTTGTTTATTTTGTTGATTCATTTTCATTGAATTCTAGGAAGTTTTTAATTTCTTTCTCTATTTCTTTCTTGACCCAGTGGTGGTTTAGTTAAGAATTATTCAGTTTCTGTGGCTTTGTATGCTTTCTGTAGTTTGTGTTGTTGTTGAACTCTATCTTTAACCTTAATAAGAGATTATTGCACTTATTTTGTTTCTGTTGCTTTATGACCAAATATATGATCAATTTTAGAGAAGGTTCTATAACGTGCTGAGAAGAGAATATAAACTTTCTGTTTGGGTGAAATGTTCTGTAGATGCCTATTAAGTCCATCTGAGTCATAATATCTATTAGTTCCCAGCCCATTGATGAGAGTCAGGTGTTGAAGTCTTTCACTATTAACGCGATCCGTTCTGTTAGCCTGTGATTTTTTATTGGTGAATTGAGAAGATTGATATTAAAATATGTTATTGACCAATGATTGATAATTCCTGTTATTTTTGATTTTGGTGGTGCTGATTTCAGTGTGTGTGTTTCCTTACTTTAGATTTGCTGTTTTGAGATTACCTATTTTCTGTGATTTGTGGATGTAACGAAGTTCTTTTGGTGGTAGTTTTCCTCTAGTACTCTCTGTAGTGCTGGATTTGTGAATAGGTATTGTTTAAATCTGGTTTTGTCATCAAATACTTTTTTTTTCAGTCTATGTTGATTGAAAGTTTTGCTGGGTAGTCTGGACTGGCATCCATGGTCCCTTAGTGTCTGTAAAACATCTGTCTGGGACCTTATAGGTCTGCCTTTTTAAGGTGTTGTACTTTTGCCTTTGCAGCTCTTAAAATTCTTTCTTTAGTCTGTATGTTCAGTGTTTTGATTATTATGTGGCAAGTGAATTTTTTTCCATCCTATTTCGTGTTCTGTAAGTTTTTTGTTTCTTTATAAGCATGTCCTTCTTTAGGTTGGGAAAGTTTTCTTCTGTGATTTTTTTGAAATTGTTTTCTGTGCCTTTAAGTTGGAGCTCTTCTCTCTCTCTCTCTCTCTTTCTCTCTCTCTCTCTCTCTCTCTCTCTTTATCACTGTTGTTCTTAGATTTGGTCTTTTCATGGGGTTCTTGGTTTCCTGAATGTTTTGTGTTAGTAATTCATGGGACTTAATGCTTTCTTGACTGATCTATTTATTTCCTTCATCATATCTTCAGCTCCTGAGAGTCTGTCATCCATCTCTTGTATTCTGTTGGTGATGCTTGAGTCTGCAGTTCCTGTTTGCTTCTCCAGATTTTCCATTTCCAGAATTCTTTTGGTTTGTGTTTTCTTTATTGTTTCTCTTACACTTTTCAGATCTTGACCTATTTCCTTCACCTATTTGATTGTTTCTTCTTAGTTTTCTTTGCTTTCTCTAAGGGATTTATTGATTTCATCAAAGTTATTTTTTTTCCTTGACTTCTTTAAGTGATTTTTTTTTCATTTGCTCTTTAAGAACCTCTATCATCTTTGTGAGGTAATTTTTAAGTTTGTTTTCTGTGTTTCAGCTGCACTGGAATCTGCAGGTTTTGCTATTGTTGGATCACTGGGTTCTGGTGGTGTTATATTGTTCTTTCAGTTGCTGAATGTGTTCTTAGACAGCATTTATTCATCTTTTCTTCCAACTGGTGTGGCTTATGTGTGTGCCTGTTCTTTCAACTGTTGTAGTTTGCACCTGTGCTTATGTAGTCTGCTGTTTTTTCAATTTGTGTGGTTTGTGTTTGTGCCTATGTTGTCTCCTGGGGTTAGGGGAGGGTTGATCCCTGAGAGGATATTGAGGTACATGGGGTTGGGTGGCAGAGTGGTTCTTGATGGGTCAGTGTCCAGTGGGTGGAGGGGCTTGGGGTACAGCCTGGAGGTAGCTTTCTCACCTGTCTGCATGTTGGTGGAGAGGGCACCAGAGCAGAAGAGTTCCACCAGAGGTGGGAGTAGAGACCAGCTGCCTTGATGGTGCTGGAATGGGAGAAGGAGGGACATAGAATATTCCCTGGGATTAAGTTAGGGTTTAGATTTTGGGAAGTGCATCTCACCTTATTTTCCAACTGGTGTGGTCTGTGCCTATGCCTTTGTAGTGTACAGGGGTTGCGGAGAAGTATTGGCAATGGGGATTATTTTAAGGTACATGGGGTTGAGTGGTGGAATGGGTCTTAGTGGGACAGCATACAGTGGATGGTGGAGTTTGGAATGATATCAGAGGGAAGGTCTCTCAGCTGAGTGCAAACTGGTGCGGAGGGCCTAAATCTCCATTTTCTCATGAGTTGATACTTTATAAACCTTGAATAAACCTCAAAGGGTATATTGTTTAATATTTTGTTCCTATGTTAGTGCAAAATTTTAATATTAGAATTAGACATCCTTTGTTTTATTAGTAGAATTCTGATGAACTTTAAGCATACCTTTTTCAATTCCCTTTTTAATCTTTGCCACTGTTATATTATTTTATTCTTATAAATGTATTTATAAATTCACATATTAAGGTTTTATGGCTAAAATTTACATTGTAAGAATTTTTTCTTATTTTGAGCTTTTCTATGATTTCATTAATTGTATTAGTATTTTCTAAAAAGTCATAAACATTAGTTTTGTTTTAGAATTTAAAAATTATAAATTCATTTTGATTGAAGGTAGAGATTATCTTATTACATTTATATATTTTATAGTAGCTATGAGATATGCATTAAAATATGTCAGCATGATCATAGATTTGTTTCTTTTCTTCGAGTTCTGTAAATCATTTTAAAAGTATTTTCAATTTTTATTATTTAAGATATTTTTGATACTTTGTATTTATTCAATTTGAATTGACTTAACTCTTAACTTCTAATATATTGCCTTTTATATGTTTTATTAAGATATTTTTGTCTTAAGATGCATCTTCACTAATAGATGTATAGGGAATTATTCTTTTACATTTATTTTGAAGGTTTCTGTGTCTTGTTAGTTAATAGAACATTTTTATAAGGAACATTAGTTTTTTTTTTTTTAGAGGTGTCAAAATTTGTGCTGTAAGGCAAGCAGCTGTTATTGAGAATTCGCAAATTTAGAGTGTTCCTGATATACATTCAGTTTCATATTTAGGAAAACTGCGCTTCTTTCTGCACATTAAATCTGAGCATTGCACAAAGCTGTGGCTCTCAGCCTCACCACTGTCTTAGTGGCATCTGGGGGCCTTTAGAGTTTCTAATGCATGTGCCATATCCTACAGGGATTGGAGCCTTTAAGTTGGAGGCTGTGGCATCTGCATGTTTAAAGCTCCCCAGATGCTTCTTTTGTGCAGTGGATTGGTGAGATCCAGGACCAGAGGCATATGCTGGAGGCTGGGAGGGATGAGAACAATACTGAATTAAAACAAGAGAATGTGTTGGGGTGGGCTTCACTTACTGGTTTTAAGCTTTGTTCTGGCACTGAGGGGAAATTTTTGAGTCCTTGTGAAACTAATTATTATCTTTGTATCTTTAAAAAGTATATACAGGAAGCATGCATTAAAAGCATCCATGTAGGCACAATAAGAGCTGAGTTTCATGGTGCTTCTCCTCATTCTAGCTTTGAAATTCTCTCAGTTTGGTAGCTACAATTTGTAAATTAGGAGATAATTAGCAACACACAATAGATAGGCGGTAATCGTCTATGTAGGCTTCATGTGTGAACGAGTACTAGGAAATCTTGCTGAGTCTAGCTGTTAAGAAACTGAAAACAGAGAGTGCGTGCCTACAGTCTCAGACCCTGGAATCTGAAATAGGACGGTTAGAAGTTTTAAGCCAGCTTGAACTCCATACTGAGACATTCTTAATCAAGAACATAAAATAAAAGAAGGATGAGAAACAGGAAGTAAAGAAGGAAGGGAGGAAGGAAAAGAGGGAAGAAAAAAGGAATGATAAAACAGACCAAATGAAGGAAGTGAATGAGAAAAGAAAAAAGAAAAGAAAAATAAGTTAGGCAATATTTAATAAATAATTTTATCAGAAATGAAAAGACCCTTCAGAGTTGATGTATAGAAATAGGAATAGATAATCCAATATTCAGTATATACTGAGTTGAATTTGAGAAAATGTAAGAAAAGGAAGAAAAAATAGATAACAGAGCCACCGAAAAATTTATCTATAGTTTTGATTTGTCTACAGAAATATAAGGATCTGACCATTGCTTTCTAAATCTTAATATACCAAACCTGTGTAGGCTGTGCAAGTTTCTTAAGGAGCCCCCATGATTCTGCTGTTCAGGTAATTTCTTTGGGATGACACACTGTTGTGAGTGGGACCCATGCTTAGAGCAGGAAGTGGACCCAGTGTCTTGCTGTCTGTCACTAACCTCTTCAAGCAGCTTTCATAATTTCCATGCTAACGGTTCATTGTGAATTTAAGAAAACCATTGCATGTGATTAACACAAAAGATGAAACACGTGGAGAGATTATAAGGGGGAGAAAACTTTGAACTCAAGAAGCCAAGGCTTACAATAGTGACAAATTGTTTTTGTTTGTTTGTTTGCTTTTTTAAAAAAAGCCAATAAAACTTATGAACTCAGGAAGTGTGAAAGCCAGTAGTGCCTTTATTTTCAACTGATTTCAATTATAAGCATATAACTCCATGTTTCACAAGTGCACTTATTCGTCTATTTATGTGAAACTAATCTTTATAGAAGAGTGTTAGGAGGAACAAGGCCAGGGAGGCAGCGCAGATTCCATCTGGAAATGATATGAGATAGAACTGAATAAAAATGAATAGGAATTAGAGTGCTGAAAGAAAGGAGAAAAGAACTACTTTTTCCTCTTTCAAGGACTCTAGAAGCCTGAAGGGAAATATGGTACAAGTATTGCTCATGTTAGGACAGTGAGAAGGAGATGCCTCAAGAATGAGAAGCAGAGGAGATTTATAGCTGAGCGGCAATGGAGGTAGTGAGAAGCATTGAAACTGCCTCGCCAAATACTTGCTTAGACAGTAGATAAATACTGTGAGCCATCTCCCCATAGAGGGTTATGGAAATGAATGTGAGTAGATGTATAAAATGCAAGAGACTCCTGAATGTGAGGATCTCTGTTACTAACCTGGGGTTGTGTTTGCTGCAAGCAGAATTTTACTGTGGGCTACTTATATGACATTGATACACTCTTTATCTATGGACTTAAATCTGGTGGGAAAGCAGACGAGAGTGGGGGTGTCACAAGTGGACTGGTGACTGCTGTCAGTACTTGTCAACAGCATCCATGTGAGAAGGCAGTAAGAATTGCAAGCAAATTTTCATTCATGGACTACCTATGTTAGGCAAAAGGCCTAGAGTCAGAGAGCAATGGGTTGACTGAATTAGAAAATTAGAACGTAACTGTGAGTTTGGGTGACTTTAATGGGGAACATGAAATATTTTGTACATCTTTTGGGAGACAATAAAATTTTAAAATTTGTAATCAGAGTATGACATGTGACAGCTAGTCACAAGCCACTGATATATGAGCCGTGGGTGACTGGCATAGATCAGTGCCATTGTAAATAACTTGAAATAGAATCTGTTCCTTAAAAAGAGGGTCTCATGATAGTCCGTGATGTAGCTATTAGAGGCAGCATAGATGTCTCTAAGACAATGTGAAAAAACTCAAACGAACCAGTTAAGTAATGTGAAAAAGAATTCTTGTTTTGAGGATGGGGAAGAAGATTTGAATTGAAATATCATAGAATGCTAACACCACAATGCAAACTGATTCAATAGAACATAATGTCCTAATTTGTAGATGAGTAACTGTTTGTCAAGATTTTATTATCTGTAAGATATTTGGGGCTAGACGATAAGAAGGGCGGCTTCTCTTTTGTTGCTAGTCATGCAGATGTTGACTGTGGTGGTTGAGATTCAAATGCCAGGTATAGAGTTAGACACAGCAAGAGTCTCCACACAGGAAATGCTGTTCCTGTTTGACGAACGACAGAAAGCTAAAGGAAAACTTGATTCCAAATCGCCTATTACTCATTTGTCTAATTGTGACAAAATACCCACCACAAAAATTTAAGGGACGAAGGGCTTTATCATACTATTGTTTCCTGTTGTAACATGATGCATTTGCAAACCAACTTAAGGGGGTAAAGGTTTATTTTAGTCCACAGTTTCAAGTTAATATCCATTTTGGCATGGGGGTTATAGCAACAAGAGCTGAAAAGAGCTGGTCACATGATATTCATAATTAGGGAAATAGAGCAATGAATGGTTTCATACTTGTGCTGAACTCAGTTTCTCTACTGTTTGATGGTACATGACCCAGGAAATGGTGCCACTCACATTGGGTCAGCCTTCCCATCTCAACTAAAGTAACCAAGGACATACTCACAAGCTAGCTTAATTAAGACAATACCTCATCGAGACCATTTTTCACAATGGTTCTAGATTGTGTTGAATTAACTATTTCACGGTCCCTCACAGATTTATTTTAGCTCACAGTTTGAGGGCATTGTCCATCATGGTGGGGAAGTATTGGCAATATGAGCTTAAGGTAGTTGATCATATAGCATCTACAATTAAGAATCAGGCATAGATAAATGCTAATGTTCCCTTTTTTTCTCCTACTCATATACTACTTTCAGGGTAGGTTTTCCCTCCCCAATTTATCTAATTTCGATAATTCCTCCTAATTTGACTCTGATGATCACCTAGTTTAGATAATCCCTCACTGGCATGTTCAGAGATTTCTAGGTGATATAACATCCTGTCAAGTTAAACATCACACCCCTCTCCACAAATGTCATGCCATTAATAAAGCAAGTGATGGCCGTGAACTTATTAGGCAAACTTCACAAAATGAAAGTTCTATGGGAGTGTAATGGCTTTCATCAAAGAAAATGTCTCTTAAAATATAGAAGATGCCGGAACATTATTCACATACTACAAGTCTTTAATTATCAAATGTAAGTTTCTGATTTTGAAGTGGGCCTGGCAGGCTTCTGCAAGTTTTTTATGGTTATAAAGATAACCCACTGCAGTAATCACTGTAATAAATGGTGACATGAGTCATGCAATACGGGGAGTGACCTTCCCATCTCCTTTAACACAACATCAGTAAGAAAGCTAATAGTGGCAGTGTCTCGGTCATAACAGGAAAACATTCAGACAAGGGTTTGTCAGGTTTAGAATGTCAGAGTCAGAAATACCGTAAGTCTCTTAGAAGAAGATCCATCAAGAAATTCCTGTGATGGCCAGTTTATGCCAGCTTGAGACAGACTGTAGTCATCAGAGACAAGATCCTCAAGGGAGCAAAGACCTCCATAAGATCTGTCTGTCGCAAGCCTGCAGGACATTTTATTAATTAGTGATTAGTGTGGGTGAGTCCAAACAATTGCTGGTGGAAATATGCCTATGCTGGCGGTTCTGGGTTCTCTAAGAAAGTAGACTGAGTAAACCATGTGAAGCAAGAAAGCCACTAAACATCATGCCTTCATGGGCTCTACATCAGCTCATGCCTCCAGGTTCCTGTCCTATTTGAGTTTCTGTTCTGACTTCCTTCGGTGATGAACAATCATGTGGAAGAGGAAATCAAATGAATCATTTCTGCACCAAATTGCTTTGCTCATGATGTTTCATTACAGCGATAGCAACTCAACTAAGATAATTACTTATTCAGAATAAACAATTGGATAGTCTCCTTACTTTAAAATAGGAAACTCCATGGTAGATGGTCTGACCTAACTGTTAGATGAATTAGAAGCTAGGGCAGGGACCAGACTTTACAGACCAGACTTGCCTAGGAAAAATATAAGATTGATCCTGATGTTATGGTATCTGATTCACAGATGGATGGATAACCATGATGTTCAGTTATTGTCAGTCTGACACAAACTAGAACACTTGGGAATAGGGAATTTCAAATGGAAAAATCAAAATGGGTTGTGGGTCTGACTGTGGCGCATTTTCATGATTGATGATTGATACATGCAGGAGATCTATGATAACTGTTGACAATAGTATCTTTGGGGAGCAGGTCTTGGGATTTATAAAAAAGCAAAGTGAGCAAGCCATGGAAAGCCAGTCAGTAAGCAACATTTCTCTTTGAGCTCTGCTTCCGTTTTTGCCTCCGCGTTCTTGATTTGAGTTTTGACTTTGGCTACCATTTGTGGTGGACTATAACTTGTAAGCTCAAGTTGTTCTTAATCATGGTACTTTATTACAGTAACAGAGAAAAGAAAGCAGAAAAAACTAACGTATGCAAACAATGATAATATATCATTTGTAAATATCCTTAATGTAATTTAAGCTATTAGCAAATCACTGAAACTCAGAGGCATCAAGCTTTCTCTGTTTTACCAAGGAAAGTTAAACTAAATTCCATTTAGTTAAAGACTTTTTCAAAAATTCTTTTAACTTTTAAAAAAAAATTATAGTTACATTATCCCCTCTTCTCTTTCATCTCTTCAATATATCTCATATACACTTTCTTGTTCTCTTTTCAATTAATTAAAAAGGAAGTCACTGGCTAGGAAGAAGCATTAATCCTAGTCTGTGACAAAATCAGAAGTCAGGAGTCAATGTTATTTCATCACACAAGCAGAACATGAGGAAAATTGCTGGTTGCTTAAAAAATAATGTTTCTTTTAAAACATCAAAATGGAGTCAGCTGGTGAAAAAAGCAGCATTAAAGATGACTCATTTGAATGAAAGGTGACCAAAAGAAACAGAGATGAAGGAAATGAAAGTTCTAGGCATCACCTTAGTTTTGGAAGTTATTTATAAATCTTCTGTTAACACTGGGAAACACATGAAATTCCAACACATGATATTCTAGGTACAAAAGGTGAGTGTCGTTTCAAGATGGCATGTGTAGCCATCTAAGTCTGCTAATCATGTTTACACACATCTCCATATTAAACGCTGTCAAAGACTTATCCACTAGATACTCTAATTTTTCTGTTATAATCTAATATGATGATGGGTTCTGATTTGTATACCATGTGCTCTTAATGCCATATTTTATATAACCATCTACTCAAAGATAGATCCTTGGTAGAAGGAAAGCAATTTAAACATCAGCATTTGGTAATTATCTTTAATTCCCCCTGAACAGCTGAAACTTCTTTAGACCCACGGTATAGGAACATTAGTCCATAATATGACTTCATGACATTTCAGTCTGGTTTGTCTGGTTTATTCCTGAGTATTGTTATTCTGTGCTGTAGACTGCCCATTCGGATCATGACAATAAGACTGTGGGTATTTGTTGTTGTTTTGCAGGCTTTTTATAGCTTCCCAGCTGCACTACTTTGTTCTTTAAAATGACACACAGCTATTTTTATCCTTTCATTTTTCCCCTGGGAGAATACCTATTTGTCAATACTTATCTAGAACACTGTGAACATTATCCAGAGAAAATGTTGCATATTAAATGATCAATTAGTGTTAATAATCTTTGAAAGGAAACATACTTCTAAATATTTGATATTGCGAGGTTATATAATAGATAACGATTCTTTTATTAGATCTGCTACAAAAATTGTTTCCATCATTTACTGGATGAAGGCTCTCTGATGACAGCTGGGGTAGTCACCACTTTGATGAGAAGAGACAGTACAGGCTACATATCACTACGGTTAGGAGTCTTACCTGGTGTCATCCTTGTAGATTCGTAAGTTACCCTTGTATCAGGTTTCTAACTGACCCTCGAAAGCACCCCCCCTTTTCCTGTCATCTCTTTCAGTACTCTTCCCTCTCCATCCCCCAAACTCAATCCCTCAATTTCCCATCCCCCACCTACATTCTGCCAGTCTACTTGGGAGATCTTTTCTATTTCCCTGTCCTAGGGAGATCCGTGAGTTTCATCTTTGGACACTACTTATTACCTAGCTTCTAGGGATCTGTGGATTGTAACATGGTTATCCTTTACTTTACAGTTAATGTAGAGACACATAACCAAACATTAGCCCAAGCTCGGGAATATTGATGAAGAGATGGAGGAAGGATTTTAAGACCCAGAGGGGTCAAGGACATACAAGGAAACATACATAAACAATCAACTTGGGCTCATAGGAACTCACAGAATGTGAACCAAGGAGTAGTGAGCCTGCATGGAATGGAACTAAACCCTCTACATATATGTAACAATTGTGAAGCTTGATCTATTTGTGGGGATGCTAACAATAGGAACAGGCACTGTCCCTAGTACTTTTGCTGGCTCTTAGGAACATATTCCATATAATGATTTGCCTTGCCTAACCAAAACATAAGGGGAGGTGCTTAGTCTTACTGAAACTTGATGATGTGTCATACTTTGTTGATACCTTTGGGAGGTCTACCACTTTCTGAACAGAAACAGAAGAGACATAGCCTGGGGGGCACAGGGAGAATGGAAGGAGACAAGGGAGGGAAAACTGCAGTCCAGATGTAAAATAAATGAATAATTTTTTAAAAAAGAAATGTGTTCAAATAGGGGAAAATTAAAAAAAAAGAACTACTACAATAGCTTTTAAAAATTATGCACAATACTTTTACTTTCTTTTTCTTTTGGAGGATGTTGACTTTTGTGAATTTTAAAAGTATTTATTATTATTAACAATTTTTAAATTTTATATGCATGTGTGTTTCCTCTCATTTATGTCTATGCACCTTCTGTGTGCCTCATGCCAAAAGACTCCATAAGACAGCATTGGATGACCTACAACTGTAGTTACAGATGGTTATGAGCTGCCTTGAGGGTACCAACAGTGGAACTGGGTCCTCTAGAAGAACAGCTAAGGTTTTAACCACTGAACCACCTCTCCAGACCTTTGCGCAATTTAGTTTTATCTGGTTGATTGCTCAAATCAGAGTAAGTCAGAACTAACAATTATTTATTACTCTGTGACAGGCAGTTCTACTATTTACTTTGAACATTTCTACCCTTGAATAAGACCTTTCATTTCTTAGATTCAAAAAGATTATGCTTCTCCAAAGTGAGGTAAGATTTAAAAACAACAAGGACAACAACAAAAACATAATTTCTATGCATTAAAAAAATTGCCATGATGGCTTTTTTTTTTCTTAAATGGGGCCTGGATTTTGTTTCTTTGAATTTTAATGATATGGGTTCTATCATTCTCCAGCATTGTCCTCTAACTGTGGAAGCCGTCTTCAGAGATCACAGTGTTTGGTGATGTGTTTTTGTTCATTACTTCCACACAGCCACATAATTTCCTTTCTTCATTGCACTTTATCTTAAGTCATTCCTTTATTTTGGGTCTCATATTGCTTGAACTTAGGTTTTAATCAGAATTTCAACTATATTTCCACATCAGTAATTAATTTTACTATCAGTCCCATTTCTAAAATGTCTTTTACAATGTCAGTTGTTATTGACACTTACCTTCTGTGCTTTTTATAAATGTGAAAGGATCATACATTGTTCTGTTGTAGCTCCTTGTTTGTGAATACACAGGCAATAAATGACTCTCTAAAATATTTTACAAGAAGAAAAACGTAGTTTTTTATTATATTCACTTAAGTATGTGACACATGTATAGTGAAATAATCTTCATCTAAGAAATTAGGTTTCCAGAATCTGTTCATGATATAAATGCTGTTAGAGAATAAACAATAAACATCTTGTTGAAAGAATTCATGTAGGTTAGTCAGTTGTCTGTACATATATTAATTGTAAGTTATTATGTGGCTTGATTAATTCAATTTTTCTAGGAGCATTTATGTCTTTCTAAGGTATAAGTAATACTCATTCTTATAAATCAGCTAATAACTAATACAATAGTTTATTTATACCTAATATAACCTCAAACATCTCTGATAAAAATGCAAGAAAATAAAAATTTAAAATAAAACCAGTGTGCCACATAGGTCTGGAGGGATGGCTCAGCCGTTAAAGGCTAGGCTCACAACCAAAAAATATAACCTATATTTCTTAATTATACATTACATTTTTAAATGATTTATACAGTTGCAACACCTTAATCAAGAGTGCATAAATATATATGTATATGTATGTATGTGTGTGTGTAAGGTCACAAAACTGACCTTAAATTTGTATCAACAATCTAAGATCCATGCCAGTGCACCAGTGCAAATCCCTGTAGCATACCTCTCTTTAATAAAAACAAACATTTATAAGCAATATTTGGGAGAATGGGTGTAGCTCTCTCTAAACTGCTTCCGACTGTTTATTGGGCAAAGTAAATTTCTGAGGGGTGTTCAAGGTGACCTTTCAGGGAGTTTTGGTCCATCAAACCACATTAGTCTGGAATCCACAGGTTCTCATCCCTGGAAAAGAAAAACCCCTTTTCCAAAGCAACATATCCTTAGACCCATATTTTGAAGATAAGATACCCTTAAAGTATATATGTTGGTTACTTATCTCCTTCATAGTCAAAAATTTCGAAGAAAAGACAATAATATACCTAATCCAGACTCCCTGTGTATACTCTATGTTTGCATGGCTTATTTTTCTTTATCCTATTACTTTCTCTATAAATGTACTCTGTCTCTTTAAAAACTATTTTTAATAAACCATTTACTTCCTTTTATAATTCTCTATACTCTTTTTCATCTATCTCCCAAGCCTACATACATGAAAGATTGTTCACTTTGTTTCTTGAGACTTATGTAGATTCATCCACTAATTAGACTAGACTCAGGATTTGGATCAGTGTTGTTCACTGGTGGTATGCCAAGACCTGGATATCAACATACTTAATGAAGGAAAAAGATTGGAAAAAAAATTGTTCCACATAGAAGGAGAAGTAAACAACACATCATATTTGTACTTTGTATGGGGCCTATGTATCCCTTGCTATCTATCTGTCATCTTCTATATATCTGTAAATGTATCATTAAATTCCAGAAAAATGGAAATAAAATCTCAAGCTGATTATCTTGTTGTGGTTTTGTGACCTGAATTGATCAGAACGATGATTCCATACAGTCACAAGTTGTAGACCACATTTTTAATTTAGCACCATGTTTATACTGCTTACAGGTAACTGCCAGAAATAATCACACATTCATATTTTTCAAACTTACTTAAATACTCACAAGGCCCTCCCTATTACATCTACCTTGAGAAAGGTTTACATTCAAAGAGAATAGGATCCCATAAAGCAGGTACATGCAAAAGAGACACATCCCAATGTCACTATCAGTGGCCCCTCAGTCTGCCCCAGCTGTCAAACCTTTTCAGAGGGGCTTGGTTGTTCATGCACATTCACTCCCAGTCCAGTTGGAGTTAGTGAGCTACTATTAGTTCAAGCAAACTGTCTCAGTGGATGAACCCCTTTATAGTCTTGAATTCCTTGCTCATACTCTCACTCCTTCCACTCTTCAACTGGATCTTGGGAGCTCAGTTCAGTGCTCCGATGTGGGTCAGTGCCTCTGTTACCATTTGTTGCTGGATGAAGGGTCTATGGTGATATTTAAGATAATCATCAGTCTGATTACAGGGTAAGGTCAGTTTTGACACTCTCTTCTCTATTGCTTAGGATCTCAGCTGGGATCATCCCTGTGGGTTCTTGGGAATTTTTCTAGAGACAGGTTTCTTTCTAACTCTATATTGGTTCCCTCAATCAAGATATCTCTTTCCTTGCTCTCATATCTGTCCTTCTGCTATCTCGACTATTGCTTTCCCTCAAGTTCTCCTCAACTCCCCTTCTCTCCTGCCTTCTACCCCGTGTTCCACTGCTCCCAAATTTTTGTCTGATTTCAGTTTCCAGATGGGTCTATATATGTTTTTCTTTGGGTTCAGCCTATTACTTAGTTTCTCTAGGATCCTGAACTATAGGCTCATTGCTCTTTGTTTATGACTAGTACCCACTTATGAGTGAGTACATACCATATTTGTTTTTTGGGGTCTGGGTTACCTCACTCAGGATAATGTTTTCTAATTCCCTCCATTTGCATGCAAAATTCAACATGTCATTATTTTTTACTGATGAATAGTACTCCAATGTGTAGATGTGCCATACTTTCTTTATCCATTTTTCAGTTGAGGGGCATCTAGGTTGTTTCCAGGTTCTGGCTATTACAAATAATGCTGCTATGAACTTAGTTGAACAAATGCTCTTGTAGTATGATTGGGCATCTCTTGGGTATATTCCCAAGGTGGAACTGCTGGATCCTGAGGTAGGTTGATTCCCAGTTTTCTGAGAAAACGCCACAATTTATTTTCAAAGTGGTTGCACAAGTTTGTATTCCCACCATCAATGGATGAGTGTTCCCCTTGCTCCACAACCTCTTCAGCATAAGCTATCATTAGTGTTTTTGATTTTAGCCATTCTGAGAGGTGTAAGATGGTATCTCATCGTTGTTTTGATTTGCATTTCCCTGATAGCTAAGGAAGAAGAATGTGTCCTTAAGCATCTTTTGGCCAGTTAAAAGTCTTCTGTTGAGAATTTTCTATTTAGTTTAGTACACCACTTTTTAATTGAGTTATTTAGAATTTTAAGGATGAGAATATTTTTAAACAAGCTAAACAAACAGCATGAATGATATAAGACCAAAGGGAAGCCACAGAGACAAGAAAAAGGCTCAACACACTCGGATGATGCTTTAATGCTAGAGACTATAAAACCAGTGCTTATACAAGTGAAAATTGAATGAAGATGAGGGGTAGGTGACTGAAAAACATTCATGTGGATGAGGAAAGAAAGGAATAGCATTTGATGATTCAGTGGTGTGGGTGAGGAAAAGATGCCCTCCTACCTCTGCCCTTTGCTACTGTGGTAGGTGAAAGATCTGGCCCCAGGTTCACAAGATTGAAAGAACTAGTCATGCCATCTACCAGTCACAGCACACCCTGCACCCCACCTGGGCAGCACACTAGAGCTGACCCCGTTGTTGGGTTTCAGGTGAGCCAGCTCTGGGTATGTAAGAGCAGGCCAACTGTCCCTGTACCTTCTCCTACATTCCCTGTAGCAGTTAAGAGAGGTGACCCTGCACCTTGCTTAGCCAAACAGTACGACAGGTCCTGGTGATGAGGGGAACCCAGAACTAAAGGCCTGAGAGCAGAATTGTCTCTGCTCCTTGCTGTAGGCTGCACTGGATGAAGTAGCCTAGGCAGTGCTGGAGTACTCACCAGAGTAATAAAGATGAGGGAAAGCTAGCAAGCTAAACAGTCCAGCTAGCAACCAGGTTCAGAAGCAGGGCTATGGCCCACCCCAACATTCACCTCATCTATGAACTGTTGGAGCATATGAAGAGAACGAAATTTTGGATCAAAAATAACAGATTCTCCATGACACAGTAAAACAACAGAATATTCAAGAGGGGTCCCAGAGAGATCATTATAGGGGGTATAGCAGAAAAATGATTCTAAGCAATAAACATTTGACCATGAAGTTGAACAGAATATGGGTTAACTATGTGTCCCAACAGGCCAAACACAACTTTCATAACAAGATTCCTTTTGCTTTCTTCTTTTTAGTTTTGTTTTGTTGCTTTGTTTTTGTTTTGCTTTTTCTTTTAAATTTAGTTTTTTATGGGGGGTGAGTTGCAAAAGGCAGAGGGTGAATGTGGAGAGACAGGGGATGGGGAGATTAGTGGGATGCTAATGTGAAATGCTCAATCATAATAAAAAAAAAGAACAAAGGACAGAAAGAAAAGAAAAAAAGCTAAAAGAGCATGGGAAGAGAGCACAATAGCAAGTAGAGATCATTGATGTTTCCTGCCTCTAATTCCTGCTTCAGTTCTTTCCTTGAAGGCCCACAGGGAAGGACTGTAACCTGTAAGGTGAAATAAAACTTTTCCTGCAGTTAAAAAAGTTAGATTTAACAATATGGAAGAAATAATTGATGAATTAAGGAAGCAGTGAAGAAATTTTGCAAAAAGCAGTGGAAATAAAAAGCATACATGGCAGTTTGACAGACACAAAGGACTCTTTTACTCTAAAAATGTAAACAATGCTATGTATACTCAACTGCACATTTTTTCACATATTACCTAATGTCCTACAAGACAAAATGAAATGAGATCTTTATAAATAGAAATGTATTGGATTGATTTACATCAACTTGATATAGGCCAAGGTCAGCTGAGATGGGGGTGATGCTCAATTAAGGGATTGCCTCCATAAAATGGGGCTATAGGCAAGCATGTAAGGTATTTTCTTGATTATTTATTTATGAAGGAGGGCCAAGTGTGTGGCAGTTTCATTCCTGCATTAACTGTCCTGGATTTTAAAAGAAAGCAGGGTGAGCAAGCCAGGGTTACCAAGTCAGTGAGCAGCACTTTATTGCCTCTCCATCAGTTCCTGCATTCAGGTTCCTGCTTTGTTTGTGTTCTTGTCCTGATTTCCTTCAATGATGAACTATGATGTGCAACTGTAAGTGGAAAAAAAAGAAGACCTTTCCTCCCCATCTTGTTTTTATCCTACTATTTATCATAGCAATAATAACCCCAACCAAGACAAGTAATCTGTACAAACAACTGATTATTCATGTAAAATGTGTAAATGTTTGTTATTATACATTTTAAAGTTATTTTTAGTTTTGGAATATTTGTATGTACACATGTACAAATGTAATCTTTTAAGATTTCAAAAAAATAATGCAAACTCCTTACTATATAAGATAAAATTATAGATGATACCTTATTAAATAACAAGAAATATGCATCTCAGTGTAATACATTCACACTTTTTAATTTTATAGACCCAAGAGTTTAATAAATGCAAAGAATGATCATAAATTGGTTTTCATTTATAAACTTTAATATAAATACATATATATGATTGGCAAGGGATAAAATTAATTAGTAGATATGTAAAGCTTTACATAGAAATATCTGCATAATCATATTGCAAATGAGCAAAGGGGTATTTGGCAGAGTAAATTATAAAACTGATCGATAAACTGCAAACATATATTCAACGGTATTGGTAATCCTGTAAATTAGGAGCAAAATAAGGGGGCTAGACGTGACAGCTCAGCACTTGTTCCTCCAGAGAATCCTGATATGACAGACAACATCCATAGCTTTGTTTACAGTCATCCATACTTTCAGTACAGGGATTGTTGCCCTCCTGTAACTTCTGTGAGTACCAAACATTCAAGCTTATACACATACATGTAGGTAAAACACTAATACACGTTAAAAATCCTTAATTAAAAAGCCAGATTTTAAAACTGAGAGATCCTCTCAAATCTACCCATATTTCACAACTGAAATACTTATGTATGAATCAAGTTTTTGAAATAATAGATTAACTGTTGAGAGATAATTTGGTAGTGTATCTTGTGAGGCAATTTATTTATTTAATAAGAACAAATTATCGTGTGATGATATACTGCAAATATCATTATGTACATGACTCAACAATGATTCTTGTTATCAGAATATAATAATCACTTGGAAAATTCTTAATATGAATGGAGATATTTAGATTCCACCACTACATCTGTATAGTATAAAAGTTAGAAACTCAAATACCCATGCACAAATCAATAAACATGTAAGTTAAGTGTAATGATATAGGAGATTAGAATAGCAAAAATTAGTTATAATCAAATGACCCAATATATTTGCCTATATTATTTAAAATTAATGGGATAAATTCTGTGAAGTTTGGTATCCCAAATATAATTATAATTATAATAATATTATAATTATATTATATCCCAGTAAAATTATATTTTATCCCAGTAAAGTTGGAAAAAAGTAGAGGGCACAAAATTCTGGAACATAGTTATATTTTGTGATTGGAAGGCACAGGAGTTGGAATGTCAAATTTCCTGTTTTGGTGGAAGGTTGAGGTGCCCCCGCTGCTTTTCGTGATCCTCATAATTTTGGCTACCCTTTGGCTCAAAGGCTTTAGTTATGAGCTTTACCAGAACAAGACCAAAGCCAAGGGATTTTGAAAGAATAAAAATAAAACCATATACATAAAACATCCTCTAGCATAAAAGCATAGCTGTGCCACCTTTGTAGTTTCTCAAATACAGCCTGTTCTCCACAGTCTGTGTGTTACTCATTTATTTATCTCTAAAGCAAGGATCTTGTATTTTCATGTAGTGATCATCCAAATATCATCACTTAACTGATATGAGTCATTTATTACTTCTAAAATCTCCATGGGTATTTACCTCAGATTAGACTCACCACTTTGCCTTAGTGAATTATCACTATGTTACTAAAATTAGAATTTATTTTGAACATCACAAATCTATTATTTTCTAATTTACAGACTGTGCTATTATTTTTTTCATTCAACTGATAAAAAATGGTGAAACTCCAGTACATTTTGATCTAGTACACACTCATAAATTCTTGAACTATTTGTGTGTTGTGTGAATTATGAGTAGAGAAAGGTCTGCATAACCAGAAGTGTTTCCAGAATCTTTTTTTCCCCAATGGGTCACAAGCTTATTAAGAAAAAGAAATCCCATTTTGAACAATGTGATATAATAAAATAAAATATATCCTTCAAGTCTAGCGATTCCTCTAAGCATGTAACTTAGTGTTATTCTAAACTGATTTCTGAAAAAATCAGAAGTATAACATGACGGCCAGCTTGTTGGGGTTTCTGTCCCACCCAGTACCCCACAACCGGCAAGTCCCAAAGAAAATCACTCACAAGACTCCATAAGATTATAAACTAATTGGCCCATTAGCTCAGGTTTCTTGTTAACTCTTATAGCTTATATTAGCCCATTATTCTCATCTATGCTAGCCATATGGCTTGGTACCTTTTCCAGCTGTCAACTCACATGTTGCGTCTTCGGTGATCTGGGCAGGAATGGCAGAGGAAGCTTCCTGCTTCCCAGAATTCTCCTGTTCTCATTGCATCACCTCTACTTCCTGTCTGGTTTTCCCGCCTATACTTCCTGCCTGGTCAATCAGCGTTTTATTAAAATACATTATTGACAGAATACAGATAATTCTCCCGCACCACAGAAGGATGCTAAGATCATATTTGGTATAATTTTAATTTTTTCTTTTACCCTTTTTTTGTATTGATTCTTAAAATGTTCTTCCATTAATACATTTATCAGTAGGAAGATGGATAAGATGATGGAGGGATAAATATGATCAAAATAATTATATAGGTATAAAACTGTAATGAAACTGATGATTTTATTCAAATATTACAAAATAGTATTTTAAAAGCTTAAAAATATCATACACCTTAGTGCAATCATTTCCATAAAATTACTTTTCTTTGTCTAATTTCTCTTCCATTTCTTTAGTATTTGCTTTATTTTCTCATAAAATCAATGTGTTTCCTAAATCCTATGTTTTGTATTGCATTGAAAGCTCCAGAGGGTATTTATCATTGTATTATGCTTTTTCTTTGTCTCCTAAGACTCTAAGTTTAGTATCTGAAAGTGTCAATGCCTGTAAATTATCAAGGACGAAACTTATGTCTACACCACAAATCAGTTCTTGACACTGTGATCGTATTTTTTTTTTTTACTGTGTGCTTATTTACCTTTATATTACATGTAACTATGTCTGAGGCTTCTGGTCCCAAAAATACCTTTGCAGAAAGCTAAGAGTTGGCTTCTGAAGCAATGCATCTTGAAAACCAGCTTTGAAGCTATTTAGGAAAGAAAGGGAAGTGTGAATGTTAAACTGGTATGTTTTTAGCACACTCTGAACACTAAATATTGTAGCACAGAAAGTATAGCTATCTACAAAGTGAGGGGAATAAAGTAAAATAGTGAAATTAATACTGGATTTATGAAGAGATTTGGAAATTTGAATCTGTGACAGCATTTCAGATACTTGGCCTTCTCCTCTGGGAAATCAATATTGAACATTTTTTTTCTCTTATATAACCCAATGATTTCTCTTAGTACTTTATGCATGTTTCAAAAGGGTTTTCTTTTATAATTAAATCTGTCTTAACTGTCACACCAGTTTTCACCTAGTTTCTAGTATTTGACAATTCTTCAGGCTCATGTTTTCAACACATGGAATTCTCTTATGGACATTATCTTAAAATATATTCTTTAAACTCCTTTGGTTCTACAAATTGCTTCACAGATAAAAGCTTCTTTTTATTTCTTCTGCCACAAACTTAACTCACCCATGAAGACAGTGATAGGCTCAACATCACTATAGACATTTCCAACACTTTCTTCCAGAAATCCCAGTTCTATGATCTTGCTCTTTATTTCAAAATATAAAAGTATTGTTACACCTTTTATCTTTTAGCTTAGTGTTTGTATTCTAAATCAGAAGAAAAAAATGTTACGTTTAGCCCTTTTAATGTTAAATGAAATTTAGACATGCTAGGATGCATGTATGGGAGAGCAAACTAAATTAATGTTCACCACTATGAATAATTTAGATATAACTAAGTCATTCACTTTGAGGGAGAACCTCACATTAAAATTTATTATTATTTTATGCATCAAGTGTTTTGCAGGGATGTGTCATGTGTACCATATGCATGTGTGGTACCTGAGGAGGTCAGAAGAGTGTGTCTGATGCTCTGGAATTAGAGTTACAGATGGCTGTAAAGTGCAATATGGGTGCTGGGAATCTAACTCAGGTTTTCTAGAAAACCAGACAGTGATCTTAACCACCTAGACATCGCTCCATACTCAAATGACCTTTTTGATTTCCAGTAAAGAAGAAATACTGTATCTGTTTTATTGAACCTGCATGAATGAAAAAGAGTAGATTAACAATAAGATAGTTGATGGATATAATTCTAAAGTATGAAGTTCAATGTCCTACAATTCAAAATATCACTGATATAAGTAGCCATTAAACTTATTGAATTTAGCCAACCATATCATTAAATGTCAAGTTAAATGCCTGTCTTCTGATTTGTTTGACACAGATTACTAAGAACAGAGACAAGCGTCCTTTAGCTAGTAATGAGCCAAAGTACTCATTATTGTAACCATTTAATCTATATATTACCCATGATTGCTCATATCCTATGTATCATAGAATTATATAAAATATTTTCTGTTTAGAAGTTACATATTTAATCACTGATTATCAATTTTATTTAATGCAATATAGTCTCACAACATTTTATATACATAACTTAATGGGGGAGATTTCATCACTGAACTGAACTAAAAAAATATAGAATATCAACACAGTGTTTGCTTAATGTTTTTCTAGATTATAAAAGAGACTATCATCTTACAGAGAACACACATGAAAGAATCAAAAACTTGCTACAGCCCCCCTTTTCATAAGTTGTTCATTTCTTGTATTAATTTGATGGATTTCTTTCCAAGGATAAATAAAAAATGAAATAAATTGTAGATGGAAGTTTCTGTCCTTCCTGGTCCTACAGCTGTTCAGTCCCAAATAGACACATTGATGCTTATATTAATTCTAAATTGTATGGTCTATTACTCAGGCTTGTTGCTAACTAGTCAACCCATAATTGTTATCTATGCTTAGCCATGTGTACCTTTTCTCAGTAAGGCTTTCTCATGTTGCTTCCTCTGCATCTGGCTGATGTCTTTTCTCCAGAATTTTCCTAGTCTGAGTGTCCTGCCTATACTCCCTGCCTGGCTACTGGCCAGTTAGCGTTTCATTAAACCAATATGAGAGACAAATCTTTACAGTGTACAAAAGCATTATTCCACAACAACAATTTTATTAATTAAAGTCCATTTAGGCTTTACTATGTTTTCTACAAATCTGTATGTTGTGACATCTGACCATCCTTTTGGTGCCATGCTAAAGAGCTTCACTGACATATACATTGCCTGCCCTCTGCATGACATTTCTTTTCTCATTAACCTTGAAACCATTGGTCCTCTTACTTTTACCTTAGTTTTACCTTATCTTGTATAAAATAGAGTTGGAATGAACATTTTTTTACACATACTGATGAATACCTTCATCTCTTCTAATTTGATGATTACAAACAAGGCTAGTATAAACATTGTTGTGTGAGCTTTTGTAAGTATGTGAATGTTCAACTTGTTTTGTAAAATCCTGAGCCTGAAGGCACTCCATTTTTTATTATATCTTAGGTTAACTGGTGAAAGTACAGGCTATTTGTTTGCTAAAGGGCTGAACTGTTTTGCCTACCTTGGAGTGACAGATGAGATTCCGAGTGTTTTCTATATTTATCAGCCTTCAGTGTGACATATTTTAGCCATTCTAAAACTATAAGTTTGTGCCATATTATTATGTTGTTGTGTTTTGTGATTAATATACACACATATATGTATATACCTATACACACATGTGTATATGGAATAGTATATATAATACTACATATGATTAAACATAAATATGGTACTATCTTTTTGTGTTTTTTCCTTCCATATACATTTTCTGATGTCTATCCAGATCTTTACTCTATTTCAAAATATAATTAGCATATACTTACATGTTTGATCAAAGCCACCCTATTCCATTCTCTCTAATTTCTTCTCTTTATTCACCCCCCACTTTTCACTCCCAATTTCATGTGCTTTTCCTTAATTAATATTCTGGCTCGTTCAGTTTTTCCACCCTTATTCTGCAATGAGGAATTCCTGAGTCTTGGAAGGATGATAGAGATGTTCCATTTAAAGCTGAGCCACACAAAGTCTCATTTTCTGCATATTGACTGGTTGCGGGTCTCTGTAATAATTCCATAGAAATAACTATTATAAAAAAGAAGTTTTTGTTCCTGATGGTGGCTGAGGGATGTACTAATCTATGGTTATAAAGATAAGATTGGGAGGAATTTATTATTATGATGTCTATTTGCTGTAATATAGCACAACATTGTCACCTAGCCAGTTATGGATTTTTACCCAGGTAATGGTACCAATTATAGGTTCCATCTTGTGGAGCAGGTGTTGATCCCAATCAGGAAATGGTTGAGTACTCCCGTAATATTCACATCACTATGTCACTATAGCACCTGTGGGTATATCTTGCCAGCTTAGTTATTATTGTAGTTCTCAGGATGCACAACTGTATAAAACTGTTGATGACCTTTTTAACCAGAAAGTGTGCATAGAAATTTCTAGTATTATGAATGCCAGCCCAGTATATGTGAAGATTCCATATTGGTACCAGGTTAATTTTTCCATGTCCTATGACCCAGGTATTTGGTGCCTTCAGCAATATAATATTACTGTCAAATTCTATATTATAGGCAAAGCAATGCCAATAGCTTATAGTTTTGGAAAGGTCTATAAGATTCTCTAGACAAATCACTTGAAAAATGATAACCAATTCCCAGCAATGCTTTTTATTTTATAACTTGTGGTTTATTTAGGAAGTATTGTCTCCCATTACAAGTAACTTAGTTTTAACCTGTTTTATGTATGTAAAGCTATATTATTTAGGCAGCTTCTATAGCAATTAGTTTCCACATAATATTTAGGGGATGGAGGACACCAGAAGAATAGGGCCACCTGAATCAAATAAACAAGGTGTATATGAACTCACAAAGAGTGAAACAGTAAACAGAGGGTCTACATGGGTTTGTACAGGGACCTCTGCATACATATTAGAGCTATTAGCTTAGTATTTGGTGGGGGTGGTTTTATTTTTAAACTGAGTTTCTCTGTAGGTTTGGAGCCAGTCCTGGGACTAGTTCTTGTAGATTCAATGAGATCCACCTGCTTCTGTCTTCCGAGTGCTGGGATTAAAGGCATGTGCCACCACTGTCTTGCGTAGTTTAGTATACTTATGGTACTAACTGATCATGAAAATTAGTATGTCTCTGACTCTTGTGCCTGTTCTAATGAGTCTTTTCCTTCTATTTGTCTGTGGTGTCAAACTTTGATATTATAGTTTTTGTTTTTAATTTTATAGTTATAGTTTTTCATTTTATTATATTTTGTTTGGTAATATTTTGTTGTTATCTTTTCTCAGTTGGTTCTTTTATAATGAGAAGCAGAAATGGAGTGAATCCAGAGGGGGGGAGGGGAGGGGGAAAACTAGGAGGAGGAGAGGGGGGGGAACTATACTCCATTCCTATACTCCATGCGACTATTACCATATTGATCCTCTTTCCCCTTCATATGGCCTGTGTTCTAGCTCCCTTTCCTTGAAATCCACCCATGATCACTGGCTAGTTTCCTCCCTTCTCTGGGTACTTCAATTTAAGCACGTACGTATCAAAAGATTCAAAGCTAGCATCCACACATGAGAATGAACATGTAATGTTTGTCTTACTGTGTCACCTTATCAAAATGATTTTTCCATAACTATTTACATAATTTCAGAGTTTCTTTTATTTTTCTTTACAGATGATTAATATTCCAGTGCTATGTGCATCTTATTTCTATCATCATTATAAGTTGAGGGACATCTAGGTTGTCCTCTCTCACCTGAAATGATGGATTATATCCCCTTAAACTATCATCCTAAATAACTTCATTCTCTCTTAAGTTGCTTCTTGTCACGTATTAGGTCACAGGAATAAAAACAGTAACTGCAGTAACTTCTTACTTTGATTTGAATCTTGAAATCTTATAAAAGAGTTGAATGCATTTATTTGTGGAAATATTTGATGTTTTTTCTTTCCTTTAGGCCTTTCTATTATAGTCCAAGTATATTTTTAGTGAGGTTTTATAATTTTAAAGTTCACAGTCTTTAAAAGCATTATTAATATACCCTCCTAAGTGCACAGTATCCTTTTATAGTCGCAATGTTTGGTAATTTTATATCTGACATTCATATGCATAGTTGGAAAATTGCTATGGAAATTATCCTATTATTGTAAGAGGTGTTATTCCATGTCAGCCACATCAACCTTTATTCTTTATGACTGTTTTCACCATGCTACCATGGCCTATTAGTAATCGTATAACCTCCAGTTAACCTCCGCTGAAACTCATTCTCTTTTGTCTTATCTCAGGTTTGTTTCTGATTTCTGTATACCTGTTTGACTCTTTTATTCTTTATATACTTTGAAGGACAAAAGGGGGGGCAGGGAAATGAAAAGAGAAGAATAGAGAAAATATACAAATGAAAATGAAACTAACCAAAAATACTCTTACAGAACACAAAAACTTCGTCTCAGTGTTTTTAGGAAAATTCAGGATAAAAATGCCAGGTCCTATATCTTAGCAAAATGCAATGACCACTAGTCTAAAAGGAAATGATTTTTTCAGATGACTGTTAAACATTGAAAGATATATCTAACATATCAGATTCAGCAAGATGAAAGGGCTCTTTTTTGTTATTAGCATATATTTTCAAGGCTAACAAAATTTCAAATCAGAAAATTTTTTTAGAATTGAATCTTGCTTCATTTTAGAATACATTTAAGTCTAGTTAGTTGTATTTTTTATTGATTTTTATTGAGCTCTACATTTTTCTCTGCTCCCTTCCCCTTCAACACCCCCCACAAGGTCCCCATGTGCTCAATATATTCATAGAAACAGTTTGCCATAGCCAGAACCTGGAAACAAATTAAATGTCCCTCGACCAAAGAATGGATAAGGAAAATGAATACATTTACACAATGGAGTACTACACAGCAGAAAAAAAATAACACCTTGAATTTTTCAGGAAAATGGATGGAGCTAGAAAACATCATTTTTGAGTGAGGTAACCCAGACACATAAAGACAAGTATCACATGTACTCACTCTAAAGTGGTTTGTTAAACATAAAGCAAAAACAAACAGCCCACAATCCCAGAGAATGTAGACAACAATGAGGACACTAAGAGAGACATACATCGATCTAATCTACATAGGAAGTAGAAACTTTTGAAACATGTTAAGAATTCACAGTTTTGTTACTTACCTGATATTTTTAACTTAATTATATTAATATGCCACAACATAATCTGAAATAAGGTACACTTAAATTAGGTAAATAAAAATAATATTCACAAACTCAGATCAATGAGTTAATATTAATTAAAAATATTAGGTCAAAATGTTGGCACTTTATTTTGGAAATAGCAAGTACAAATTTGAAAATGTATATTAAAATGTATGTAAACACTCAATTCTTATGGAATATGTAGAAGTTATTTTTTAATTGCTGAGAATACATATACTTCAAGTAAATGTTATAAAGGAATTGCAATCTTAAGCATATTTTCATGAACATGTACTCCAGATATAGATAATACATATACATTAAACTAAACATAGAAAATTCTGTATAATTATTAATTTCATCTGCACATACAACCTTAGTAACATAGTATTATCATTTCAAGTCTCAGGTTGTTTTTTTCTTGAAATCATAACTAAGTTTTTGCTTATTTTTCTAGTATTTGAAAATTCTACAACACATTTTGATCCTTAGTAGAGCTCTTTGGTGCCTGCATTTGTGTGGGTTTCTGTTCTTGTGATAAAACATAATGAACAAAAGCAATGTAGGGCAGAAAAGGTCTCTTTCAGTTTCGAGTCTCACACTATAGTCTATCATTGAGGAAAGTCAGGAAAGGAACTTAAACAGGACAATGGCCCTGTGCCAACAGCCAATGGAGTACTGCTTCTTACAGACTTGCTCCTCACAGCTTGCTTAGCCTGCCCACAATAAGTTGGGCCCTTCCACATCAGTCATCAATCATCAATCAAGAAAAAAATCATCACATCCTGGTTCACAAGCCAATCTGGAGAGGATATTTTTCTACATTGAAGTTAACTCTTTCTAAGTAATTCTGGCTTGTGTCAGGCTGACATAAAGCTTGTCAGAAAAAAAGCCCTTGAATCGCCTTCATTTTTGACAAGTTATTGTTTTTTTAATAGCTCTAAATTGTTGCTTCGGTGACTGAAGTGTCTACTATTGGCATAATTTGCTTTGTGGCTCTGCCTTGTCCTTATTTCTTAGCAAGAATGAGTCTAGCAGTAGTAATAGATTTATTGATCCATTCTCTGACATCTTTTCAGCATTCAAATTTTACAACCAATTTAACACACTGCCCAAAATTAACATTCGCAGATTAGATATTAAAAGGGGGATCAAGAACATAAACTCTCCAGGTGAGATTATAATAAAGAGCTGGACTCAGAAGAGGAAGCTGGCCAATTGCAAGTCACACCTTAGCTATCATGCTTTCTCCTTATTAACTTGCATGGCTTCATCTGCTGATTACAGACAGTTGACATTTTACTTCATTGTGATTCACAAGTTTCATTCTAGCATGTCGTATGGCAAGTATACAAGGCTCATAGAGATAGAATATTGTGTTTTCTATTCCGTATGGGTGTGTTTTCATTGAGTGACGGGTGGGAACTAATCCACTGTCTCAAAATGAAAACCTACAATCTGTCTTTAATGACAAGGTTCCTGTGCTGTGCTTCTGGAAATAAACATTAAGTTTTACTTTTCTTAGTCTCCACCCAATGTACTAGTTTGCTACAATTCGCCCGGATTGATATAAATGCTAACGTTAGAGTGTCCCTGGTCAAATACCGTTTCTTGATATCCACTACACCACATTCCTCTGCTGGAACAATTTAGGATGTTCCAGGGAATGCATGTCTACTCCATATTCCATAAGGCTGACCAGAAACAGGCATTAAGAGTCACCAATATTGTCAATTTTGGAGAATGTTTTGTGAAGTGCTTCAAAGAAAGTGTGTTCTTTTTGTGTTTGAGTGACATTGTCTGTAAATATCTCTTAGGTCCATTTGGATCATAGCATCTATTAGCTCCAGTATTTCTCTGTTTAGTTTTTGTCTGGATGATCTGTCCATTGACATGAGTGGGTTATTGATGTCTCCCACAGTTAATTTGTGAGGTTTGATGTGTTGGTTAAGCTTTAGTAGTATTTCCTTTGCATGTCTAGGCGTCCTTATGTTTGGGCTTAGAGGATAGAGGATGAGAACTGAGACATCATCCTGGTGGATTTTTTTCCTTTGATGAATAGGGAAGTGCCCTTCCCTATCTCTTTTGATTAATTTTATTTGATGTCTATTTTGTTAGATATTAGAATAGCTTCACTGGCTTGTTACTTGGTGCTATTTGCTTGGAAAACCTTTTAACTCCTTATACTGAGGTAATGTCAATCTCTGATATTAGGATGTGTTTCTTGTGTTCAGTAGAATGATAGTTCTTGTTTTCAAGTTCATTCTGTTAGTCTCTGTTTTTTATTGGGGGATTGAGTTCATTGTTATTGAGAGATAACAATTTCCATTTATTTTTAATTCCTGTTATTTTGTCGCAATTGTTGATGGTGATAGTCTCTCTCTATATATCTCTCCCTCCCCTCTGTTTGTGTGTGTGTGTGTGTGTGTGTGTGTGTGTGTGTGTGTGTGTGTGTGTTTAGGATTCTGAAGGTTAAGCCTCACATGCTTAGGCAGGGCAGGAGATGGTTCAGGAATGGCTTACTTCGTTTTAGGAGAGCTGACCTGGTCTCTGATGGGCTAGAAAGCTTCTTCCAGAGGTGTGGGCGTCAATATGGTGACAAGAAGAAGAGAGGCAGTTGGAATTTGCTGGGAGACACAGGCTGTGTGGGGAACAGTCTTATATGGGCTTTAAGATGCTGCCTGGCTTCTGGTGGAAGAGGATGTTCTACCAGTATATAGTTAGAGAATCACTTTTGTTCCTCCTTAGTTTTTTCTTTAGAAATATTTAGCCATTAAAAAATAAAAATAATAAGAATAAAATAAAAATAAACAAACAACAGACATCACCATGCACCAAAATGTCAGTTACATAGAATTTCGCTAGGGTTTCTTTAGTTGTGGTAATTTATTTCTTGTTATTTCAGGTGCACTACCTGCCCTGTTTTCATGGTCTGACAGTAACAGGGATATAGGCTAAGACTTTCTTCCAGGACTCTGCTCAGTTAATGGAAAGATTCTGGTCCTAATGCTGGCAGCATCTCTCCTATGTGTATGACTTTTAAACATCTAGAGGGCTGTACTTCACTGGGCAGTCTACTATTAGTCAAATTTATTGAATAAATTTGCAGGGTCAGCCATCACTAAATGCACACACAGACAAAATTAGTTGATGTTGCTGTTTTAAAAAAAGAATCACAAGCACAATTGTCTGTAACTACCTCCCAGAGAGTTCACATGAACAAGTCAAACAAATCTGCAATGCAAACAGAAAGAATTTGAAAAAAATATAGTCATTAAGCAAAAGTTTATAACTGTGACTCATGTAGACAGATCATCTTAATGAGTCCAAGATTCTAAAAAAAGAAAAACATGCATTTTACCACTTTAGATAGTAACGAAAAATCACTATCAACTATGAAATGTATTTTAGAAAAGAATTAAATTAAATACATTTCATGATGCTTATAAATGTGGACATGTCTCTTCATTCTCAATTGCCATATATAATCACACATTACCTTAATTCTTTATTTATAAATGGTATGCATTCATAAATACCATAAATGCTATTCTTCATTTTAGAAGAATCCATCTATCAAGCCTACTGGATGAGGTTTGGGAAGCATTCAGATTTTGCTGCTGACTTGTATTAAAAGGGGAGAGGGTTAGAGAGAAGGGAGTAGGGAAAGATTAGAAAAGCTTGGGGGATTGTGATGGGGGGAGGGAGGAAGGATGGATATGGGAGCAGGGAAGTATATATCCCAACTAAGGGAGCCATTTTAGGGTTTACAAGAGAATTGATTCTAGAGGGGTACCCAGGTCCAAGGAGAGATCCCCAGATTGTTCCCTGGACAGCAGAGGAGAGGGTGCCTGAACTGGCCTTGGCCCATAACCATACTGATGAATATTTTGCATATCACCATAGAACCTTCATCTGGCGATGGATAGAGATAGAGACAGAGACACACATTGGAACACTGAACTTAACTCCCTAGGTCCAAATGAGAAGCAGAAGGAGGGAGAACGTGAGCAAGGAAGGCAGTATCAGAGGGAGCCTTCACCCGATGATGAATGGAGATTGAGACAGAGACCCACATTGGAGCACTGGACTGAGCCCACAAGGTCCAAATGAGGAGCAGAAGGAGGGAGAACATGAACAAGAAAGGCAGGACTGTGAGAAGTGCGTTCACCCACTGATACAAGGGGACTGATCTAATGAGAGTTCACCAAGGCCAGCTGGTCTGGGACTGAACGAGCTCGTGATCAAACAGGATTCTCTGAATGTGGCTGGCATGGGGACTGTCTGAGAAGCCATTGATAATGGCACTGGGACTTTTTTCCTCTGTATGTTCTGGATTTTTGGGATCCTAGTCAGTTTGGATGCTCACCTTCCTAGACCTGGATGGAGGGGAGAGGAACTTGAACTTCCTACAGGGCAGGAAACACTGACTGCTCTTAGGGCTGGAGAGGGAGGAGGAGAGGGAGTGGGAGAAATGGGAGGGTATTGGGAGGAGGGGCGGAAGTGGAAACGTTTACAAATTAATAAAAAAATTTTAAAAAATCTTACAAGAGCTAGTTCTAGGACAGGATCCAAAGCTACAGAGAAACCCTGTCTCAAAAAAAAAAAAAAAACCAAACAAATACAAACAAAAATAATCTCATGAGTCTTTGGATTCTGATGATTTAACTAGGTTGAGGGTCTGAGTATTTTAAATAAGAGACATTCTTATTGCTGTGAAAAACTGGGTCTTTAATTTTAATGACTCTATCAAAAATTGATCAACTATGATCTTCTTTGAGGTCTTTTAAACATTAGTTTACTAACCAATGATTTTACCCACATTGGAGCACCAGACTGAGCCCCCCAAGGTCCAAATGAGGAGCAGAAGGAGGAAGAACATGAAAAAGGAAATCAGGACTGCGAGGGATGCTATCACCCACTGATACAAGGGGACGGATCTAATGAGAGTTTACCAAGGCCAGTTGGACTGGGACTGAACGAGGACGTGATCTAACCAGATTCTCGGAATTTGGCCGGATTCTCTGAATGTGGCTGGCCCGAAGTCTTTCTGAAAAGTCATTGACTATGACACTGGGACTTGTTTCCTCTGCATATATTGGATTTTGGGGATCCAGTCTGTTTGGATACTCACCTTCCTGGACCTGGAGGGAGGGGGGAGGAACTTGAACTTCCCACAGGGCAGGAAACCCTGACTGCCCTAAGGGACTAAGAGGGAGGAGGAGAGGGAGTGGGGGGAGTGGGAGGGTGTTGGGAAGAGGGGCAGAAATGGAAACTTTTATAATTTAATAAAATTACTTTCAAAAAAAAAAAGAATTCATCTATTTGGGTTTTATAAACAACCATTTAGTTCAATCCATGGAATAGTCATTAATTCACATATGTCATCAGCTAAAAACAAATCTTAATTGTATTTTCAAATCTAGAACTGGGATTCAACATTGAGATTGCTTTCATTAATTAATCAAACATTAAATTATATCATAATACTGTGTGTTACCTGTCTTCAATTATTACAACATTTTCTTATGAAATAAAAAAAGAATACCTGAGTGAGAACATTTGCAATTTCAGCATTTCTTACCTTCATAAATAGTTTTATCCACATACTGATTTACGTAGGATATGGCGTCTATTAAGCTGAAGATATTCTTTTCAAACTATGCACCTTACTTTTAGTTCAGCTGAGTAGATAAAAATTAATAACTCCCATAAGTATAAAGGTCATTAAAATACTTTGGTCTAAATATATCAATTACCTTACAGTATTAAATATTGTAAACATTACTATTTATTTTGGAGAAGTTAACAAAAACAGCTTTATGATCAATCATGTGAACAATGTCTCATTTAAATATATAATTTTCTGGATCTGGAGAGTTAAGAAGACTGATGTTTTTCCTGAAGTCTTCCAGAGGGCCTGTGTTTTTTTCTCATACCCATGTGGCAGCTCATAACTCTATATAACTTTAGTCAGAGGATTATCACTCTTTTGTGTTTCCTGCAAGTACTGAATTAATGAGGTACACATCCATCCAGGAAATCACATATATGAAATAAAAATAAATAAGATATCAGATAATAGAAAAGATAGAGTGTTCTGGAGGAATTAATGTCAAAATAATTACTGACCAAAATACGTGAAATATATGATTTTAAATATGGAAATAGTATTCATCAAATCTATTATTCTTCTCATCAAATATTCTGCAATATTGAATATTATAGCTAGTTGAACATTTAAGAAACAAAAGCTAATCTATTTCAAACTTAAAAAAACAACACAAGAGGGAACACACTGTAATTTGTCCTTGTGATATCATAATCTTGATTTTACCACCAGACAAATACATTATAGGAGTGGGATGTAGAAGTGGTTCAGGCAGTAAAGTGTTTATACAAGAATGTACACAAAAATGGAGCTCCCTGGTATTCACAAAAAAAAAATAGGTAAGGAGAGGCACATTTGTATATCCAAGTCTAAGTATGTAGAAACAGAAGGAACTCAGGAATTCAGTAGTTAATCAGGGTAGCCAATCAGAGAGCTTCAGGTTCACTGAAAGTGCATGACTTGAAATAATTAAAGAAATAAAGAAATAATAAACAAATAAAGAAAGAAGAGAGAAATTGAAGCCGCCACTTGTGGGTACACACCTGAGCATACCTGTGCACATGCAAGAACACATACAGGAGGGATTATATGTTATGAACATTGATTGTCATAGAAAAAAAATTCATCAAATATAATTTGGTGTCAAAATTATTACAGAAAATTATTGATTACTTTTTATTTTTGGAACAAGAAAAGAGTTTATTATTGAAAAATCAGTCAATGCAATATAGAGCATAGACAAATATAGATAATTCAAAACTTTATTATGAATATTCTCGATAACCTGGGAATCAAAGGAATTTACCTCAAAAGTATAAAAATTGTGCATAGAAAGAAACAAAGCAAAACAAAACACAGATACCATTATGCTCAATGGTGAATAACTGGACTAGTAGCCCACACAATTACGTAAGAAATGTTTATGGCTAGCCATGCTTTCCTTGGGTATGAATCTCCAGAAATTCTAATGGATTTCAGAATGATACACTGTGTTCTAGATGTGGCTTGATGAGGACCAGACTATTGAGTGGAAAGTTGAAGCCTACCATTATAAGTATGGTTCTCTGTTAGTGTCAAGGTTGAATCTCTGGAAACTCTCCTTTAATGGTTCATGGGATAATTAATTCCTTATTGCCATTTCATATATAGAGTTTTTTGTTTTTTTTTTTAAAAAAAACCCACACCTTAGGAGTTGAGGTTCTCAGTCTGAGTGTTTTTTTACTTTGGCTGCAAGATATTTTATTTTGACATTTTGTGCTCATTCATTAGAGCTGTGAGGACATTTTCAATCTTAGGTTTGTGTCAGTCACAGATTCACAGACATAAAAAGCTGTGATACTTATGTCCTCATTCAAGTAAGCGCTAAAATGCTGAAGAAGAAAAGGTCCAAGGACTTCAGGATTAATGTGTAATGCAATAATATAACTGTAATATAACTGAATATTATACTGTTTTGTGTTCATCTGTAGCTCTGCATCCTTCCTTCTGTCATCATTTCAGGACATTGGAATCTGACTGTATGGAGAATTACTGTGATATGTAACCCCTAGCTCCTTTAACTTCTTCTAATGGCCTCTTTGCCATTATTTTCTAAATGAATCACAAGATTTACTTTAGAATCTATTTTTTTTCTAATGAGCCACCTTTGCTTTTAAAAATATTTCCTTCAAGAATTATCTTTAATCCAGTGCTCCAATGTGGGTCTCCATCTCTATCTCCATCCATCGTCGGATGAAGGTTCCCTCTGATCCTGCCTTCCTTGCTCACGCTCTCCCTCCATCTGCTTCTCATTTGAACCTAGGGAGTTAAGTCCAGTGTTATAATGTGTGTCTCTGTCTCTATCTCTATCCATCGCCAGATGAAGGTTCTATGGTGATATGCAAAATATTCATCAGTCTGGTTATGGGCTAAGGCCAGTTCAGGCACCCTCTCCTCCGCTGCCCAGGGAACAATCTGGGAACCTCTCCTTGGGCCTGGGAACCCCTCCAGAATCAAGTCTCTTGCAAACCCCAAAATGGTTCCCTTAGTTGAGATACACACCTCCCCGCTCCCACATCCATCCTTCCTCCCTCCCCCCATCCCATTTCCCCAAGCCATCCCCAATCCTCCCCCCTCCCTTCTCTTCAACCATCTCCCCTTACTTCCACCCCCCACACCCCGTGCACCCTAGTTTGCCTGGCAATCTTGTCTAATTCCAATATCCAGGAGGATAACTATATGATTTTCTTCAGGTTCACCTTCTTATTTAGCTTCTCTAGGATCACGAATTATAGGCTCAAAGACCTTTAATTAAGGCTAGAATCCACTTACGAGTGAGTACATACCATATTTCTTTTTTGGGGTCTGGGTTACCTCACTCAGTAAAGCGTTTTCTATTTCCATTCATTTGCATCCAAAATTCAAGATGCCATTGTTTTTTTTTTTTACCACTGAGTAAAACTCTAATGTGTATATGTTCCACACCTTCTTTAACCATTCTTCTATTGAGGGGCACCTAGGTTGTTTCCAGGTTCTGGCTATTACAAATAGTGCAGCTATGAACATAGTTGAACAAATGCTTTTGTAGTATGATAGGGCATCTCTTGGGTATATTTTCAAGAGTGGAATTGCTGGGTCCTGAGGGAGGTTGACTCCCAGTTTCCTGATGAACCGCCACACTGATTTCCACAGTGGCTGCACAAGTTTGCATTCCCGCCAACAATGGATGAGTGTTCCCCTCACTCCACATCCTCTCCAGCATAGGCTATCATTGATGTTTTTTTGAGTTTAGCTATTCTGACAGGTATAAGATGGTATCTCAAAGTTGTTTTGATTTGCATTTCCCTGATCGCTAAGGAGGTTGAGCATGACCTTAAGTGACTTTTGGCCATTCGAAGTTCATCTGTTGTGAATTCTATGAGGAGCAGAAGGAGGGAGAACATGAAAAAGGAAGTCAGGACCGCGAGGGGTGATTTCACCCACTGATATAAGGGGACTGGTCTGGTGGGAGCTCACCAGGGCCAGCTGGACTGGGACTGAACAAGCGTGTGATTGGGCTGGATTCTCTGAATGTGGCTGACATGGGGGCTGACTGGGAGGCCAGTGACAATGGTGCTGGCTTTCTGGGATCCTGGTCTGGTTGGATGCTCACCTTCCTGGACCTGGAGGGAGGGGGGAGGAACTTGGACTTCCCAAGGGGCAGGAGGTCCTGACTGCTCTTGGGACGGGAGAGGGAGGAGAAGAGGGAGTGGGGGCAGTGGGAGGGTATTGGGAGGAGGGGAGTAACTTGGACTTCCCATGGGGCAGGAAGCCCTGGCTGCTCTTGGGGCTGGAGAGGGAGGAGGAGAGGGAGAGGGGGGAAATGGGAGGGTATTGGGAGGAGGGGAGGAAGTGGAAATTTTTTAATAAATAAATAATTTTTAAAAGGAAAAAAGAATATATTACTTAAAAAAGAATCATCTTTAAATGTTTTAATATGTTTTTTTTCTATCAATACTTATAGCCTTGAAATTTGCATTTCTTAAGTTTTTGTTGTTTGTAGTAAATCAGTGTATGGGATGATGCAATGTGTATAGCTCTCCTCATGTGTATCCTTGCTCCCAAAATGCTTACATGTCAATGAAATATAAGAAGCACAATACATGTTATTGCAAGGTGACTTTTGTGTTTAAGTGAGATAAAATTTTTGTATTTGTTCTATGCTGAAGCATTGGTGACCTTAAATTAATATTCTGCTGCTTCATCCTTCTCCATGATAGTTTCATGGGTATGTGACATCATGTCCAAGGATAATGGAAAATGTAAAGTTAGGTATGTATCTTAGAATGCATCACTGGTAGAGAACCAGCCAACATATACAAGATAATTTGATCAAGAAAATATAAAGTGTTAAAATATTTAATTTTTCTTTTTTATTATTATTTTGAAAAAATACCAATTAAATTTCACTCCCTCCTTTCCTCCCATTCCCTCCACATACCCACCCAACCTACCGTCTCTAATCCTAAGAGCTGGTAAGACACTTTGCTTTGTGGATAGTCCAAAGCCCTCCCCACTACATCTAGACTGAGCAAGGTATACATCCAAAAAAATAGGATCCCATAAAGCTAGTACATACAGTAGAGACAAATCCCAGTGCCACTGTCAGTGGCTCCTCAGTCTACCCAATTGTCAACCACATTCCAAGGGACTAGTTTGATCCTATGCTTCTTCATTTCCAGACCAGTTGGAGTTGGTGAGCTCCCATTAGCTCAGGCAAACTGTCTCAGTGTATGAACCCATCATGGTCTTGACTTCTTTGATCATATTCTCACTCCTTCCACTCTTCAACTGGACCTTGGGAGCTCAGTCCACTGCTCCGATGTGGGTCTCTGCCTCTGTTTTCATCTGTTGTTGGGCTAAGGTTCTATGGTGATATTTAAGATAATTATCAGTCTGACTACAGGGCAAGGCCATTTTGAGCAGCCTCTCCTTTATTGCTTAGGGTCTTATCTGGGTCATCCTTGTGGTTTCCTTAGAATTTTTCTAGAGTGAGGTATCTTGCTAATCCCATAATGCCTTCCACAATCAAGATATCTCTTTCCTTGCTCTCATATCTGTCTTTCCCACATCCCAAATATTCCATTCCCTCAAGTTATCCTCAACCCCCTCTCTTATCCCCCTTCTCTCTTTCCTTCTACTCACACCCCCATGCTCCCAGTTTTGTCAGGCAATCTTGCCTGTTTCCAGTTTCCAGGTGGGTCTATATATGATTTCCTTGGGTTCACCTTATTACTTAGTTTCTCTAGGATCCTTAACTATGGGCTCAATGTCCTTTGTTTATGGTTAATATCCACTTATGAGTGAGTACACGCCATATTCATTTTGGGGGGGTCTGAATTACCTCACTCAGGATAGTGTTTTCTAATTCCATCCATTTGCAAGCCAAATTCAAGATGTCATTGTTTTTTATTGCTGCGTAGTACTCAAATGTGTAAATGTTCCACACTTTTGCCATTCTTCAGTTGAGAGGCATCTAGGTTGTTTCCAGGTTCTGGGTATCACAAATAATGATGCTACTAACATAGTTGAACAAATACTTTTGTAGTATGATTAAGTAATTTTTGGGTATATTCCAAAGAGTGGTATTGCTGGATCCTGAGGTAGGCTGATTCTCAATTTTCTGAGAAACCACCATAGTAATTTTTAAAGTGGTTGTACAAGTTTGCCTTCCCACCAGCAATAAATGAGTGTTCCCCTTACTCCACATCCTCTCTAACACTTTTCATTGTGTCTTCATAGATACATACTAATCTGTATAAAACATATAGAGAGGTGATAACTAACATATATATTAAAAATATTGTGTTGGAATGATATCTAACTTCTACAGGTCTAGCCTTTCCATGTGTTAAATTTGTTTTGAAATCTCTTGCAGCATTCCCAGTATACTTCTTGTGCTTTTTCATTTTATGCACACCCATATCCACTTTCAAAAGACTTGAATTGCTCCCAAAATCCGTGTGTTCCTTGGGTATATTCAATTTGTTTTAATTCATCTAATTTTTAATTTTCAATAGTCACACAGCAGGCACAGCCTCATATTCAAACATGCCTGTTGATATATCTGCATTAAAATATTCTAGCTTATATATTTATGTAGTTTTTCTTTATTCATCCACATGTACCATGTTAAGAGGTATCTACAATATTTGTTGTTATATCTATATAAGTGTTATAGAAACCTGTTTAGGAGTCACATAAATGAAAAATTGAATTTAGAATGTTATATTATTATTTGTTTTCTATAACTGTTCTTAAATTATACACATTATTTAGATATGGTTTGGGAACATCAAAGTAATTAACTATAATTCTTAAATGTTTTATGAACTTTTGCTTTAGTTTTACAGCCTGAAAGTGTTGTCCCTTAAGATTCTTTGGAAGTTCCCTCATGTACCATTAGGCAGACTTTTCATGAAGCTCAACAAAATAACACAAAGTTTTCCTTATAAGCTAAGCCCACTTTCTTCTTAACCCCTGTTTATTATAATTAACATAAAAATGAGGTGTTCAAAGTTTACTTGTACAATAAATATTAATAAGCATCAGAAATATGCACTTTCTGTTCTTCACACTAAAAATTGATTTCTTTTCCATAAAAATGTATATGTTTTAGAATTTTGAAATAAAGACATAATGTCATATACATACATTGAAATTCTCCTTACATGTATTCCTCAAAATTAATATTATTATTTTTAGGAAACTATAGCATGGTTTCTTTATAAAATAATCTCTAATATTATAGAAAGATGCTGATACTGTGTGGAAAGATGGGAAAGGGAAAAGAGAAGGTGGCAGATTATAGGGAGATAGAAAAAAAGAGGAATGACTTCCCTTACTTTCCCAGAGAGAGGATGACTTCAACTGAAGTTGAAACAAATATGTGATTTCAAAACCTTTAACTTGAAAAAAATTCATTTCTATTTAGTAAAATAGAAATAAATTTCAAGAAACCTTACCTAATTTCCTTTAAATTATGAGGATATAAGTTGAAACATTAAAAATTCCTTGTTTATTTTGAGTTCTGTCATTTGTTAAATATTAGTCAGTGAGTCAAAATACTACATTATCTCTGTAGTCATTTTGTACCTATTTTACATTCAAATCTTTTTTATTTGTTTTATAATTTATAGTCACTACCTAATGTGGGAATAGCTTTTTCTTAAAAATACCTTTTATGTTCTGAAACTGAATTTTCGACAGACCTTGCAACTATATTAAATATATGTCTTAAGATCATTTATATCTATGTACTCAATCTGTTTTTCAAATGTGGACTCAGCCCGTTTAAATCTTACTTGCCTTCATGGAAAAATAACTAGTCTTACTATGCTTTGTACTTTCCATGTACTCAGCTTCTTCATCCCAAATGAACTCTCTGCCAACTTAAAGTGAGCTATCTAATTATTCACTCTCCTATTCGCCTGATGCAGAGCAATGCCTGTGTGTGTGTGTGGGGGGGGTTGTGCATGGACATGCATAAAATGTTAAGTAAATATATTATCATCTACTTAGAAGCAACCTATTGATAAAGGTTGATGACATCTGTTCATAGTTCTGAGTAGTCTTATAGCTCACTAAAATAATTTTTCTCTTGTATCTATTGAAAATATCAATTAAGATAATATTTTTATTACTTTCCTTTAACAAAATTGTGTGTCCTTGAGTGTGTGTGGGGGGGCTTGCCAATAAATATAGAGCAAAGCCTATTATTATGGGCATATGAAAAACACAAGTGGAGAAGCAGGGATTTCATATTTGGGCACACACTTCCTTTGTATTAAGAGACAAAAAAAATCTTTTTTCTTTTCTTTTCTCTCTCTCTCTCTCTCTCTCTCTCTCTCTCTCTCTCTCTGTCTGTCTCTCTTTCTTTCTTTCTGTTAATGTGGCATATACACATCAAGGGCACAGAGTTTTTATAGTTAAAGTTCAATTCTGGTGACAGGTTTTATTTCTTAACAAAACTAATGGTGAATTTAATGCCTTTTTGTGTCTAGCGTTCATTATTTTTGGACTATCATGAAATTTAGTGAATGATTTAACTGTGAAATCAATGCAGATCTGCCAGTTCTTGCTGTTGTCTGACTGCAAAGTCCGTCACCTTGGCTAGTGCGTTACTAAGCAACAGCATCACTGAGTTACTACAAGACTTGTTCTTAGGAAATTAAAAGTACAGCAATATAATTTTTAGGTCATCAAGATTTATGTTTTATTGAACTGCTGAACTCTTGCTGATAGAGGGAAGGGATGATGAGTTGCGCTAATTTTCATGTGACATTTCCATAAGTGACTGTTCCAGTAGGGCACTAATTTATTTGTCATTGGATCTTGGATGTGGGCTGTTATTTGTAAACATTTTCCTGCAGCAAATATTTTGTGCTGTTTTTATCCACTGACACAAGATTATTTCCATTTTTAATCAGTGTCTCTAATTTAATTTTAAAAGCACCTAGGTTTAGCAGTGTTGTTGCTGAGAATGTATGTTTTAATAATAGTGTTTATGCAAATCTTGATGATCATTTTTGGCTGGAAAAACTACTTCACATAAAAGAATTTTCAAAGTAATTTTGTCTCTTGTTTGAATAATTTTAGATTATCTTTCTTTCTTTCTTCTGACACACAATTTGCTGTGCTGATGGCTGAACTAAGGCTATACAGAGAATGTTGGTTATAAACACATTTTGTTTTACGCTCTCTTCAAGTGCTGGGATTATAAACACAGGGCATTACCTCTGAATATACTTTTGGTACTAGTAAGTTTTGAGTTTTGAATACTCCACCAAGATAATGGTGATATAAAAATTGTGCTTCTATGATATTTTAAGTAAGCAGTTGAAAGGCAGTGAGAGAATGTGATTCCACTGCTCACAGGTTTAAAAAGATGGCTTTGGGCAACATGAAGAGTAAACATCCAGATAAACAAATTCTCGCTTTTTAATTAACAGGAATAAACTTACCTTTATTACTGGCATAGGCAAACCAGCTTCATGTCAATTATAATATGAATGTCCTGTGTGCTGGGCTCATGAATGTTCAGATTTGGTGACTTTAAAGGAAGTGGGTAGTAAAGAGTATGCCATTGTTGTCCTCATAGATTCCAATGGGCTTCCTGTTTGCTAATGTGTTAAAGATATATAGTCTTAAGAAAAAAAATATTATGAGCTCTGAAAGGCACAGTTTTATAACCATAATACTTTGATATAATTAATCATTTGTATGTATGTATAACAGCAATGATTAAAAAGAGACTGTGAATATGGAAAGGAAAGAGGGTGATGTAAATAAATTTTTATTAAATAAAAAATTAGAAATAAGCATAAATGAATAGTGAATATTGTAGTTTTACCCATTATTTTAGGTTAAATCAGGATTTAGACCCTGCTGTCACTAATAATAGACTCAAGTTAGTCTGGAGTTTCAGAGAACTAATGATCATTTAGTGATGGTATTTTAGACTCATAATGTAATTAAGGATGCTCATTTTTGAAATATGTATCCTAATAACTTCTAATGTATGTCACAAATTTTCTGAGTTCTTCCAGAATTTATTGTTATTGGAAATGATTATTAGATGGGAAACCATGTTTCTTGAGGATACATGAATATAATAGGTGTCAAAATTTGTACGTTTGTCAAATGATCACAGCAACAACTGCATGGAATAGAAACTAAGTGATAAGAATTCATTACAAGATATTTAATTTCAATATGCACTCGAGGAATAAAGGAACACTTTACCTGACAATGTAGTAATGTGACAGTTTCATACTCACAAACTCAATTACTTCTTTTTAGTACTGCATTTATCTGTATATGCGAATGTTACAGTAGAATCTATGTGAATTTTGTATTATGACAGAGAAATACCTGAGGCTACTAACATTACTTAAGATAATGTCTGTAAAAATTACAGTTTGGAGGTGAGAAGATGTCTCAACAGAGAAGAACACTTACTGCTCTTCTAGAGGACCTAGATTTATTTCTGGAACCCACATCATATGGTTAATAACTTCCTGTAATTCTATTTCCAAGGGATTTGACACTCTCCTTCCTCCATAGTCACACGCACATACAGCAGGTACATAAAAATATGTAGTCACACACCCTTGCACATAAAGAAAAAATAAACATGATAAATGATGTTCTTTAGGTTTAAGTCTTAAATCGGCAATCCCATTGTTTTAGACCAACGATGATGTTGGAAGATAAATGTGAACAATGTATAAATTTCTAGGAGGTAAGGAAAGAGGGGAAGAAAGAGAGTTGTAGTGTAGATGTCATTGGTATACACCAACAAATGTGTGAACTCATTCCAGTACACATCTCAAGATGATCCACAGTAGTTTCCAGAAGTGCAAACCTGTTCACATAAACTAAAATATGGAACTCCATAGAGTGTTCATCCAAACTAAACCACAATTCTTTAACAGTTTAACAGAATCTTTTTTTTACATCATGTTGTATAAGGCATCTTGTGTGTAAGCAGATACTGTTCATTTCCCAGCTGCCCCGACCCAAATAATAACATAGAAACTATATTAATTACAATACTGTTTGGTCAATAGCTTAGTCATACTTTTAGCTAACTCTTACATTTTAAACTAACCCATAATTATTATCTGTGTTAGCCACATGGCTTGGTACCTTATGTCAGTGAGGCATTCTCATCTTGCTTCTTCGATGTCTGGGTGATGACTGCAGACTGAGGTTTTCCTCTTCCAGAGAATTCTCTTCTTCTGGTCACCCTACCTATACTTCCTGCCTGGATACTGACCAATCAGTGTTTTATTAAACTAATACAAGTGACAAGTCTATACAGAATAGAAGGCCATTGTTCCACATTACTTGTGTAGGAAGCTGGTCCAAGGGGACAGTCATGATTCATTAGTTACTTACCATGTGACCTTGATCAAGGTTGACTGGGTTTTCAGTATTTACTTTATATAGCAGTCAAAGAAGACCATGCAATCACCTAATGTGATTCTTGAAAACCTGAGGTAACATATGTTTTATGATCTGTGGAACATAGTAGATTCTTAATACAATTTATTGCAGGAAAAAATGCTTATCCCACATAAATGGATCTTTCCCTGAAGAACTGGAGTTTCATGGAGAAGTTTGACATTTCCTGTGTTGGTTGTAGACATTTTGAGAAACTAGAATCCTGTTTACCTTTGTAAATTCCTCCCTTTAGATTAGGATGACAATCGGAGGCATCTATATTTGTTGCAACAGTGAAGTGATATACTATAGAAGGACATATAACTCAAATTTTATTTTATTGTATGCCATATTATTACAGTAGAGGCAGAGCCATGATCAGAACCTCAGGGACAAGGACAATCTATGCCATAAGCATTTTATTTCTGGGGTTTATGCATGAATTCACAAACATGTATGAAATACATGCACACAGAATATAGTGTATCATTTCTATGACAAAAATCATAAATACCTTTTAAACTATTGCATTTTATGAATGGATTTATTTACATTAATAAAATATTAGGTTGACTATATAAAACAAAATGGATTAATGTTCTCTAAGACATACTAAATGAAAGACGCAGGTAAAATTTGTTGCATTATCCTCCTGTATATGTAAGAATCTACATACACTGAGAATTATGTTTTGCTTTGCAGGGAGACTCACTTTTTAAGATCTTTTAATTGCTTTTTAAAATCAATAAAGCATATGTGGTTGTAAAATTAGTATAAAATATTCATGGTAACTAATGAATGCGTAAACACATAATAAGAAATTTATGGTTGTTGGGATGTAATTTACCTGCAGTTATATATGTGGTTCATCCTACCTATTATATAATTCAATAAAATTCATATTTTAATATATTAATTTTAAAAGATACAGAATATTCATAATGATTCATAAAATAATAAATAAGCTACATTTGCTATTATGCAATTTTATAGTAAAACATTTTATTTTATTTTTTTCTGAAATTTTAATATTAAAATAGAAAATTTCACTATTGAAAACCCTGTTATATATAAGAATTTTATTAATCTTGTGTTGGTTGTAATCTAAGAAACAATAACAGTGCTATGGTAGTCTCTACAGTCACTAGTTTATCTTAGAGAGTTTTGTTGTTTTCATCACCCTCCCATTATATCCACGAATGCATATAGGTTGTATTGATTATATCCATCCCTGATTTTCTCTATCCAATTTCTCCCCCATTCCATCATGACTTTTCCCTTCTATCTCTATGTTCTCATTTTGTAAACACAACATGTATACTTCATTCTACTATTAATAGCCATGGGTGTAGAATCATCTATTTGTTCCTGCCTGGCGTCTCAGGGTGAAACTGCTGAAGAATACAGTCTCTCTCTTATGCACTCAGAAGTCATCATTGGCTAAAATGCCTCATATAAGGGTGGGGCTTCGTACTCTGTCCTTGTTAAAATTGTCTGGCTTAATCTTGTGATAGTCTTGTGCATGCAGACACACTGTAGGGGCCACTTCAGTGCCTATATTAAAACAATGGAATCGTTCTCTTAAGTTTAGATTTATAATTAGGCATGGTGAGACTTGTTTATAATCCTAGTGCTAAAGAGGCTGAAGTGTGAGAATCAAGGTTTTACAGCCATCCAGGGCTATATATCAGGGCCCTGACTAAAGCAAACTCCAAACAGAAAACTTAAAAATTGTTCCATTTATCAAAGCTTTAATATTGGCTTTATAAAAATATCATAAAAGTAAATTTAAATCATATTTTCATCTTATATTCATTTTTTATTATCATATTTTGAAAGTAATCTGTGTTTGTGCTTCTTTGGATATTTATCAGAGTCTAAGTAAAATTAAAATTTTTAAGATATTTTTAAAATTAATTGATCTACTTTAACAGTGTTTGGTTTAGATATTAGCTGAAACTTTATTTTTATTTTGGTTTTTCAACAAAGGGTTTATCTGTGTAGCTTTGGTTGCCATGGAACTCTGTACACCAGGCTGGCCTCGAACTCACAGAGATCTTCTTGTCTATGCCTCTTGAGTGCTGAGATTAAAGGCATGCATCACCACAGCTGGGTTATCTGGAACTTTTCTTGTGTGTGTACAGCTCTTAGACAAGAAAAATTTAAATGTTGCATCTCACGAGGGTGACAGTCAATTCTCTGAAAGTTTAATCCATCATCACACAAAAGACAGTTTAAAAATGCAAATATGAACTTAAAAAACGCAATGCATGTGACATGTTTATATGTAACTTTTCTCCAGACATGAATATATTGCAATATATTGATTTTGGCCTGGAAAATAATGCAATTAACAACTAAGTCTGTTATTTTCTATGACAAGACAGGGCTATAATATATTTGTTCCTTGCTATATCTAATACTATATGTGTGTGTTTACATGGTAATAGCAGGCCATTATTATCGATGTGTGATTCATATAACAAAATGAATTAATTCAACGATAAAGAATAGTATGTGGGATATGATCATTTAAGCTACCTACAGTTTTGAGAGAATGACTCGCCTTCCAAAAATTAAAGGCAGAGTGTTGGCATATTTATTGGAACGAGAACATATTGCACATTTCCATTGGAAAGCACTTTTATGCAAATATATTTGAGTTCTAATTAGTGAACGTCCTAATATGAGTCGTGACTGAACACACAATTAACAGCAAACATTTCCAGGTACTCTAAAAGCTTTTTTGATGCCTTTTCTTTGTTCTGCTTGCCTCCTCTGAAGAGTCCCTGTATCCATTCAGCCCGTTGTTGAGGAGAGATGTAGCAGCTGACCACCCTTCCCTCGGGCACCATTCTCAGCACCAGCTTTGGAGATGCGTTCACCCTGTCGGTCTTCTGCAGTAGCCAGGCCGGGTGCTGACTCCTTCATGGTAGTGAGGAACTCTTCAGGCTCCAGAAGTAAGTTGCATAATTCAGTCTCATCATTAACAGTAAGTTTAAAGACACTTTTGGACTTTAATTAGAAATTTTGCAAATTGACAGGCAAAATGAAGTGAGAATTATTCATTATTGATTGCAAATATTTTCTTGTCTTTGTTTTGAGTCCAATATTTCGGGATATGAAAAGTCTATTTGCTTTTTCTTGCTATACAAATGATTACAATATTTTCTGATTTGTTTTCATATTTGAGAGTTGCATGCATTGCAAGATACATTTTCCTTCTCATGTCACAGAAAATGTAAAGGTTAAAATAATTTTGTGACTAAACAAACAAATTCAGAATGGCCAGTTATTGTGTCAAACTTGCTTCAGTGAGTTACTAAGACAAAAGGTTATTGGTAGAGCAGTGGGCTGGTATTGTGAATAATAATTTGTCTAATTGGCTGGATTATGAAATGCAACCACCTCTGTATCTTTCAGAGCTTATGAAAGCCTATGAAAATGTACATTAGAATTTTTTAAAAATGAAAATTACATGTAGTAGAATGAATTGTAAATAAAATATTTGAACACTTGGGAAACTATAAAACACATAATCTACATATAGCAACCAAAAAAGTTTTCTAATCTAGATTTGTATATAATTTTTCTAAATTCTAAAGAAAAAAAACAAGTAAATACATTGTTTCCTTGATTATGTTTAAAGGATTTAAAATTTAAGAAATTATTTTCTGAAAAAATAAATCATTTCTAAACCATTGATTTGCTATTTTTCATATTTTGTGGTTTTACTTGGGATAATTTTCCTGTATTTTAAATACTTTATATATATTTATATATACATAACACATATACATTTTTCAAATATTAAATGTCTTTGAAGAAATTTATAATAGAATACATATACACAACACATAAATATCCATTATTGCTCTAGGGACTGTATCTTGCCCAATGTCCAAACACAGAAAATATTTGTGAGTGTAGTTTTATAAAGAGCAAAGGTTTGGTGAAGCAATTACATTTATTGTTATATTATTAAATACAACTCAGGGGTAAGATATTGAAGTATAAATCTAAAGTATCCTTAGAGTGACAGTGAAGGATCGACTGATCCTGAGCTTCCCCCTTCCCAGATTTAAAAGGCTGTGAATCTAAGTCCCTACATATTCCTGCCTGTCTCTTTCCATCCTAATCAGGTTCTGCCCAAAATTCTAAAGCTAATTCTGGCTAGATGAATGTCGAATCTGCCCTCTGATTCAAGGTTTACCTTTATTGGTAGTCTCTGGAGAGTCCAAATGTGATTAAAATATGCCACAACAGTTGGACTTAACTTCAAATGTTATCAGCTATTGTGTGTTTACCAAGTGAAATAATCTTGAAGGAAGTGAGAATGAGATGCTTCATAAGCATAGGTTAATATAGCAACATATTGCAATGGCAGAATGACTCCAATTCAAATATCTATTTCATTAGTAGAAAATAAAGATTCGTGTTAATAATTTCTGTCTTTATTATGCCACTAATTATGCAAGATGAAAGCAATCAGTAAGAAGTCTGTTATTGCTTTCATAACCAAAGTCATGTTAGGGGACTACTTTTAAGATCTAAAAAGAACATTTTTATATTGTAAAAAATAAAAAGATTTTCTATAACTGTATTTATAACACAGAATATGCAGTTGACAAATTAAAGATCATTTCTGTAGCATTTCCCTTTGTATATTTTATTTATTCCTCTGCCACTAATACATGCTTTATTTGTTTATTTTGGGCTTGTATTAGTTTTTTGATTGCTTATCCTTTTAGTGAATAGACCATCTGGTGAAAGACAGTCCCAATTTTCACCTTTTATAAATGAAAGGTCATATCCATACCTGAGGTAATGTCACACATTTAAACAAAACAACAAAACAGTTAATTATTTCATAAAAATTTTCTATTGATAAGTTGCTGTTGTTCTCCAGGAAAGCATTTAATTTTAGAAAACTTGTTAGCTAAAAAATATATTTATGAATGTGATCCCCTAGTATTAATCACAGAAGAATGAATTCAAACATTTTTCATATACTAGAAGCTACATAAGACCAAAGCATCTATTTAATTAAGGTGAGTGGAATGCTATGGGAAAATGTTTTATATACTGAAAACAATTATTGTAAGTTAATACTTAATATAGTTTTTTTGGATTTGTTTTTAAGTTACAAGACTATTACTTTTAAGACTGGAACCTTTCTCTTTTCTTATCTCTTTTTTCTTTCTTTATATCTTTCTTTTCTCTGTCTTTTGTCTTTCCATGTTTCTTCTTTTAAAATAGGGAAACTTTTAGGCTGAAAGTCCTGCATTGAATTAATTATCATGTAAAAAAGAAAACTAATGCATCCTAGTTAAGAGTTATATCAAATAGCTTCTTGAAAATTTATACATATCACTAGTATTTCTCCTTAAAAGAAGTAGAATTGTTTGAACAGGCACTCGAGAATTACGTAGAAGATGCAGAAGTAGAAAGGAAAAGTAATGGAATACTTCTGCTGTGTAATACAATGCAACCCAGGGCACCCGGGGTGACCACTGTTGTTCTAGTGATATTTTTCTCTGTCATTTTCATTTTCTTGCCAGCAAAAGCACATTTTCTCCATTCCACCTCTTCCTAATTTATTTTGAAAGAAAAGACTTGAAAAAACTAAGAGGTAAACATAACCATTTCTTAATATAAGGCGTTCTTATGTTCCACACTTGTGTGAGTACATGTATATGTAGCAATGCCTTTTAAATTGTTTTGTGAATGAATAATACCAATTATATCTCCATAAGCTATTATACCCTCTAAATATTAAAACTACTTTTTCTGAACAAACTATACATTTAAATTTGTAGAGTATATCTATAATGATATTGATACTTATATGCATATGTGGCATACTGTGATGAATATTTCTACATAGTAGAGCTATTTAATGAACAGAAATACCACTCCGCAATACTTCGTACTAATTGTTAAGAAGTTAGTTCATCTTATTCTTTTGTTTTGTTTTGTTTTGTTGCTTTTCGAGACAGGGTTTCTCTAAGTTTTGGAGCCTGTCCTGTAACTACCTCCTGTTGACCAGACTGGCCTCAAACTCACAGCTATCCACCTGCCTCTGCCTCCTGAGTGCTAAGATTAAAGGCGTGCGCCACCACTGCCCAGCTCATTTTATTATTTTAACCATTTTTATGAGACTACAAACAAGTAATATTCTCAATGAGATAGATGTTAATTTTGTATGTTATATGTTATCTATTTATATACATAAACATAGAACATATTTTTCGCATAAACAAAATTAGGATCATCAATAAAACAACTGTAATACCATAATTTGGGAAGCGTACCTGATTCTATAAAGTGAAGATTACCTAGATTCAGTAACCCCCTAATCAAGAACATAGTAAGAACTTGTTAAATCATGCATTTCTCAGTACAAAAGAAAAAAGAACAGATTCTCAATGAAAGCCAAGCTAAATCAGACTCTGTCAATGGTGGTATGTTTACTTTATATCTTCCCAGATACTTTCAATAAGATATGCCTAATTACCCAAGTGTTTTGAGCTAAAAGTTTTAGAGGAATTTAGTTACTTTCCAAGTAAAGGCTTTTTAGATCTTGCCCTGTCTCTGAAAGGCAATGTAAGAGCCGTGCTCTTATGAAGCAAGTCTGGGGACATAGTGCCAATCTCTGAAGGGAAATGAGAAGCAGAGATGGACACTCACTAACTTAAGTGATCAACAATGAAGCCTGAGTGTAGCATTAGGGGGCTTGCTTGTTGGGATTTATGTCCTGCCTGGTACCCCCAGCTGTTTAGTCCCAAAGAAAATAACACAGAGGACTCCGTAAGTTACAAAGCTGATTGGCCCATTATCTCTAGTCTCTTACTGGTTAACTCTCACATCTTGATTAACCCATTTTTCTGATCTATGTTAGCCATGTGGCTCAGTACCTTTTTCAGTGGGGCAGCTCACATCCTACTGCTTCGGGAGATCTGGGCAGGAGTGGGAGGAATCAAGTTCCTCCTCCCCAGAATTCTCCTGCTCTCCTTCCATCATTTCCACTTCCTATCTGGTTTTCCCGCCTACACCTCCTGCCTGGCCAATCAGCATTTATTTAAAGCATGATTGACAGAATACAGACAATTCTCCTGCACCGGAGAAAACCTCAAAACAGAGAATTCCATTTGGCAAAACATGTCACTTCTTTGCATTTGACAAATGGCACCTCTCACCTACCCAATCTGGTCTGATTTTTCTACAAAAACAGGTGTCTGAAGCAGGTACAAAAGAATATAATTCAAAATTCTCATTATACCACAATTAAACACGTGTAGGGAAATGGGGATAACACCGCACAGAGGCAACTACCATAGGGTAAGTAGGAAGCGAAAAGTAAAAATTGTTATGTGCCTTCCATGTGGGAAATAACATCACCCAAGACAATAGAAATTGATCCATTGTCAATTGAATTTGCCTGGCTTGCACAGATAGATTTCAACCCTAGACTGTTGTTAATGAGTTGATGTGTTGTCCTTTCGAGATAAAAATCCCAGAAGCTGGAATGACAATGCACTGTCTTCCAAAAGCCCACAAGGGCTAAAAGAACTGAATGTGTCTTGGCTAGCAGATCTTAATGCAGAGTCTCTGTTTTCTGTGCCTCTGGTTTGTGTTGGCCCGCAGCACTGCTACTGCTGGATTTCCTACAAAGCAGTGCCTGTGGAGAGGTCTGCACAGATGCTCTGCCTTTGCAGACGAATTAACTTTTTGGGCCAGAAGAATTTAATATGCTAGAGGAGTACTCTCAACACTGGGCTATCAGTGAGTGGAAGCAATCCTTATTGTCAGATACTGGCTTTGAAATAAATGAGGAAAAGCCAATTTATACCAATTCCACCTAAGGCTATATTTGTTACCCTGACAACCTCCCTGTCCCTATAGTTAACTACCATGTATCAGTGCGGGAAACTGTGGAGCATATGTCAGATTTAGAATATTCTGGGTAAATGGATGCATCTCTCATCAACATTAAACAGAGTGTAGGAGGCATGGCATCAAGAAGAACATTGGCAGTCTAACCAAGGACTACTTTTAGTGAAAATCCATGCTTTACCATGGAAAGAAATTCAGAATTAAAGAACCTGAATGGTATATTGATTAAAACCTCCAACACTTCCAATGATTTCTGCCACGAAGGGACTAAGTGATAGACATAGAATCATCAACTGAAAACTTTAAGAATATTAAAAAAAATGAATACTTGATTTTGAAGTGTGACATTGGATGGCACAGTTAGATTCAGTAATAGAGTTCTGACGCAAACATCTTTCTAGAATTGCTAAAGAGATGATAATGAAAGATGGCAAATAAAGCATGCTGTTAGGCTTGCTGACATGTGGGCCCTGTTTGGGCCATTGGCCAATGACACCACCTCCGGCACTGCTGAACACCCACACATACTGGATAGCTGTGACATTGCATGGTGGTAATTTGATTCCATGTCCAATTAACCTCACTTTTGGACTTGGTAATATGCAAAAAGTAATTGAATTGGCATAAGAATAAATCTACATGGTAAGTTTGACATCCTCTAGCCAGGAGCATTAACTTTGGCTGTAGAGATGATGCCTCAGGGTTGTTTTCTTCTCTTCTATCTTTCAGAAGGTTTGTTTTGTTTTGCCTGTTTTGTTTGTTTGTTTGTTTTGGTGTGGGTTGTTTTGTTTTTGTTTTTGTTTTCTGGCTCTTTTTTGTCTTCCTCCTGATGCCAGGTAAGCTTAAATATGTTTTAAGAGATAAGCTTTCCTTTTGATAGCCTGCATGCTCATAGATATTAGTGTGGTAAATTTTGAATCTTTAGCAAGCTGTTTAATATCAGAAAACAAATAATATTTTAACATCTACTTATTTATTTATGACTTGAGGATAGAGTGCCCTTAAAACAAGTAGGCATTATTTCAAGGATATCTTTGGTAGTAATTCTAACACAGAAATAATCCACAATTTAAAAACCTGACTTCATTATTCATGAAGTAAAGTAAAGATAAATGCTAACATACCAATGGTTTTCTCTGTCAAAAGAGAACTTGTAATGGAGGACTCACTACTGGAATTATATGAAATTTTAAAATGAAGTTTCTGTTTCATCCAGTTTACATGGTTAGACCTTACCAGTGTGTCATTCTATATATGTTTAAGCAAAACAGTGGGTTTCACAAAGTTGTGATTGGGTTTTTATTTATTTATTTTATTTATTTATTAAAAATTTCCACCTCTTCCCTGCCTCCCTTTTCCCTGCCCCTCCCCCCCTCCCCGTCCCCTCTCCACCTTCCCTCCCTACCTCCCCCTCCCTCTCAAGCCTTAAGAGCAGTCAGGGTTCCCTGCCCCTTGGGAAGTCCAAGGTCCTCCCCCATCCATACAGGTCTTTAAAGGTGAACAGCCAAACAAACTAGGCTCCCACAAAGTTAGTCCATGGATTGGGTTTTTAAAAGAATGATTCTGTATGACTTACACAGATATAGTGAGAGCACATCTCTGGCACTGATGAATGTTCTTTATGGAGTAAGATAGATGTGCTTCCCTGGAGAAAAAAGCATCAGAGAAAAGGTATCAGATAAGTGATTCACATGGAACCATGACAGATATCTGAACTGTGGGGTAGGTCTGTGGTTCTTTATCTGTCTTAACCCAAGAAACAATTTTATTTAAAACATAGAATGTTCAGAATGTTTAGTATGTCTTAGGAATGCTTTTAGACTAGATATCTAGTTACTGGCTGTTTAGAGACAATATTCAGAAATGTGCAGTTAAAGCTATTTTGCTCACAAATTTAATAAAACCTCATTATGGAAGTGAAAATTGGTGATGAAAACGTTGAAGGAAATGTCATGCAGATTTACCAAATATATCTTATATTCACTTTTAATCTTTCTTTGTAATATCATGATAACTTATTTTTGATGATAATGTCTATGAGAATTAAGTAGATTTTTCTGTTCTTGTATATTTGAAAGGACAAAAATTGTTTCTTCTACAAATTTAGACTTTTTTATATAAATAAGTAATATTGATTTTCATCTCTTATTTAAGGATGAGAAAAGTCAAAGATTCTCATCTTCCTAATGTTAAATGTGTTGTTACATGCTCTTGGAATACAAATCTTTTTTTCACCTTAATGTTAATTATAAATGAAGCATTTCTGTAATACTGAATGAATAGATGTTTACTGAAAATTGAAACAAGCAGGAATGTGGAAACAAGCTTCACTGGAATTATACACTTACCACATGTACACAAACATCTGAATGACTACATTTTGTGATCTAAAAATTTTAAATGTTGAGGCTTATAGGATAGCTTCATTCAAATGCAAACTAAAGACATTATTCAATGCTTTCATTGTTCTATTGTTGCACTTTCTTTGTTTCATATTTTAAATAAATCTTCATACTGTTTGAAAAACTGCTACATACATGTTTTACTTCCTTTACTTGATTGAAAACTGTTTGCCATTCCTTTATTAGTCAATTTATTTTACTCTTAGTAAGACTGAAATTCTTGTATGATTTATTTTTCTCTCAGATATCATTCCTGGTGCAATCCTAGCTACTCCTAATTTTAGGTATCATATTTCCTACAAAGTCATGGGAACTTGTTGAAAAGATACATATTTTTTTTCATTCTAAACTCTTGGTGGATTTGTTTGGTCCCACATGTCCTTCTTAATCTATAGTTAGTGTTTTAATTTTAGTAATGTACAGTGTTATTAAGCACTAACATTTTATATTTGTGTATGGCAGTAAAATTCTCCACACCTAAATGACCCAGGCTGTTACGATACAGGTAACAGACAAGACAATTTCTGTGATAGCCACTGACATGAGTCACCGAAGATGAGGTGAGGAGGACTATAGGCCAGAGCCTCTCCCCATCCCAAAGTGGTTCACATGGAGTATAGTTAGAGTGCAGTGGGCCTTGTGACACATTTATCCTGAGTTTCAAATCTCCAAGAATCCTTCATTATCTGTTGAGGTGTGACCTTGCTCCTGTGAGAGACTCCAGGTGTTCTGTATGAGATAATGTCACCCTGTATTCTTACCTGTGACGGCCATAAAGTGCTCTTTGCCTGCCATCGTCTGCCAGTATTCCTGAGACTTAGGTGTTGTGACTCTGTGGGCTGTGGTTACCTGTATCAGTAAACTAGTGAGACTGTTTAAGACTCTGCACTGGTACGGTAATCATTTTGTAAACAATATTGATGTAATCATTAATTTTTCATCTTCATGTCATGAAATGTTTTAAGAGACAATACAGTGACAATAACTTATTAGTTATTAAATATGATTTACTAATAAGAACCTCTGTGGCAAAAAAAGCAGTCAAGATTTTAGGAAATGTCCATTTAAAGCAGAAAAGCTGTTAACTGCTTCTTTTTGTATTTTTTAATATATGCATGTTTGTGTGAGTGTGTGTGTTTACATTTGATCACACTCTTGTTATTGTGAATTGAGCTGCCCTTCTGAAGAAATACATTTTGCAACACAGTGACTATTTTAAATTTTGCTTTCATTTATTGTGCAATATAGAGATTAAATTGGATTTAGTATAGTTCAGTTCTGTTTCATTGTTTCTATCCTAGTAACTGATAGTCTCAATATTGTTTACTGAAGAATCCATCCGTTTTTAATTAAGCTGAAATTTAAATTGTGACATGCACATTTTTCATATATGCGTGAACATATCCTGGTCTGTTATTCTATTTTATTGTTCTGTTTATCACACAAATAACATGCAGCAATGCAAGAATTCTATTAGTCATGTATATTTCCATTGATTATAAAATGAATAATCGGTACCTTTTGTTTATTTTTGGCACTGATCAACTAGTACTGAGCATTTAGTCTTTTCTTTCAGTTTTCATAGTAGACAAGAGTGTTTAAAATTGACTTTTAAATTACTGGAGTCATGTGATTTCCTTACTTGCATTCATTTGCGATGGGATATTTTATTATTTTCAAAGTAAAAGTATCTCAATGATCTTCTTCATGTCCTACAATGAGCCTTATTTTCTACTGTAGATGGCATTCCTGTTGCATTTTGTCATATGGATAGCTAACGATAGTTTGTGACTGGGCTTTTAAAATGAGGCTATCTTCTGAGACTGCGTCTGACAAGCTATTCTAACTTTTGTCACTATGTCTTCTAAAGAGCTCCACATGACATTAATACTTCCAATAATTACTAGTTTGCCCACTAAACAGTCACGTGTAATGAAACATCATGCCTCGCCTTCAGGTGTATAGTAGTATTATGCTTTATGTCCCAGCTAAGACACATTTAAATGAAATTCGTTGCATGTGCATTTAGTTGTATGTAAAACAGCTATGATGCCATTTTTCAGTGGAATATCATCACTGTCTATTGAGTAGGATCTCTACTAAAATGGTTTACATAAATAATCCAGACAGTAACCAGGATGACTCAAGTTTTCTATAACTTTCCTCATTTTTGATATTAATTAATTAATTAATTTGAGTTGAGGCTGTGTTAAATAGACTTACCTACCCAGGAATTCACTACGAAGCCCAAGCAAGTCTAAAATATACTCCACTTCCTTATGTCTGGTTTAAATTTTCTATTTTTTTTTAAAATACTGGGATTAAGTCTATGACCTCACACACGTTAAGTAAGTTCTAACTCTGAGCTTTATCTCTAATCATTCTGTGGCTTTAAATGAACTAGTTTTGTGTTTTGTCATCATTCATTGCTTGTGGAGGTAATCTGTTACTAAGAACCAATATTATTTTTATGTAACCCACATTGTCGCATGAGTCATCTCTTACATAGTGAATGTTGTACTGTAATGATTTCAGTGTCCGGCTTTCACTTTTATGGGATCTAATGTTGGAATTCTGCTTCCGAACTCTTTTTCTATGTCTCTAAAAGTTCCTTCCAACTCCACTGCACTCAACATTAAACCGGGATGACAGAAATTCACTGGCTCTACTCTTAGGAAGAGGTATCATAGATAGTTTAGTGCCTCAGGACAGGATGGTATTGGTTTTAATACACTTTTCTGCAAGTCATGACTCTACCCTGTTCTTTGGAAAAAGGTTTTTTTGATAATTAAATTGAAATTATAATAATTGAAAATATAATGATCAGTTCCCTTTGTAGTCTAATTCTAGAAGGAAATAGAAAATATTTTAATGAGCAATTACATATATAAATATATTTCTTAATTAAATAAAATTTCAGAAAAGCATTTGTTTTCCTTGCAATTAGAGGACTGGAGGCTAAGTAAAGACTATTTCTATAATTTTTTCTAGCTTATGTTGCTCTATATTGGAATTTATTTTTCTTCAAGGCTGTAACTTTCCAAACTTATTACTGTTTGGGACTGACGTTTTTATACTTGAAATGCCTTGCTTTTATTTATTTGGCCTTATTTCTCCCTGTATTGCTGTCTATTCCCAACAGCAGGTTTTCACTTTTGTGGTTTCATGCATTAGACAAACTTTCAATGTGCTTCTTTTATTGCCACATATAATAAAGAAAGATTTATGATGTTCATGCTCATGTTAGAAACTATAATGTGAACAAATATTCAGTCATCACTCAGCCGATGATTATCATGAAGCCTTGTTCTTCAATCTCCACTCTTCTTCTTCTCTAAAGCTAAATGTTTAATAATGGTTTCAGATAGAGAATATCTTGTTCCCTTTTAGAATTTTTTATAAGACTACTTTTATGACTAATATATATCTGTTGCATGCTGGTGTGATTAATTATATTGTTTTTATTCAAAATTCATATTAGCTTTGTATGCATGGAACATATTCTACTTGGTGATAGGATAAATTTCTTTATATGCATTCAGCTTTCAATGGATAAGTATCTTAATGAGAATTTTGCATATGTACTATGGAGATATATTGCTCTATATTTTTATTTGTTCTTATGAACTTAGAGAATAAATATAGATTTCCCTGCACCTTGGCCCAGTGTATGACAACAAACTATATCTTGAGATCCTATGAATGGATTTAGGAATATGGTAAGACTGCCATGTAGAATAAAGTATTTAGATTTTTTTTTTAAATTTAATTTTTCTCTCATTCCTGATGGTAATCCTACTTTTGTTCTAAAATAAGATATGCTTTTACGGTCTGGTTTCTTTTCACATTTTTGCTTTACCTTTGGTTCCCTATAGTTGTGTATTGTATGTTATATAGGTAAAGTTTTAATTATCTTTCTTATTTGACATTCTTGATTTGTGGAGATTGCTGAACTTACAGCATCTGTCATTTGATGTTTATTTTAAAATAAAAAACACTCTGTCACATGTTTTTTATTCACTTTTGCTTGATATAGTTCTATTTGCAAAGTGTTTATTTTTGATAATTATTTCTCAGTACTCATATAATCTTCTTAGTTTGTATTTCATCATCTGAATCGTTTATCTTAATATAACATTTTTATTGACCAATTTTATGTTTAATGATTGTGCCTTGTACTATTTCCAGTTGATTCAATCAAAAAGATTCCTTTTCATTATTCTCTTGTTTTTTTAAAATTTTCTTCTTAGTAGTTTCGTCTTGTTTTATCTCCTCCATGTTGCTGAGGTCATAACACATTAATCCTAGTTACTTAGGATTTTTTCCATAATAACGTCAAAAACCTAAACTATCTTTTTCTCATTCTCATATTGTCTCTTAGATCCTTTCTCTTGCCTTTCTCATGAATATTGTTGTTTATTTTTAATATCAGATGTTTCGTCTGTAGTAACCCTTAAGGTGGTAAATTGTGTTCAATTAGTTACATATAGGTTCTGTTTAAAATATTCTGTCATTTTACTAATGACTAATGAACGTGAGTGACAGCATGATTAGTGATATTTTGGGTTTCTTTAATTGAATGTTCTTTAAAGCATTTGCCAAATTTTTCAAACAATAACATTTTTACTGATATATGAAAAATTTGAGTGTAGTTCGATATAGGTGTTAAAAATGTCATGTCTTACTCAGGAGTGCTTTCAAATTTTATAATGGTAAGCTTTAATCAGCATAAGTGCCTAGATTTTTCCAATGTCTGTTTATCTCTCTTTCTGTGTGTGTGTGTGTGTGTGTGTGTGTGTGTATGTGTGTGTGTGTGTGTGTGTGTGTGTGTGTGTATTGTAGAAGTGTACAGTGCATATGTCAACTAGATGATCACATCAGGGTCATCAAGAGTAACATTTCCCATGTCTTTTGTTTTGTTTTGTTTTTTGTTTTTGTTTTTTGTTTTTTGAGACAGGGTTTCTCTGAAGCTTTGGAGCCAGTCCTGGAACTAGCTCTTGTAGACCTGGTTGGTCTCAAACTCACAGAGATCCACCTACCTCTGCCTCCGGAGGGAGTGCTGGTATTAAAGGCGTGTGCCACCACCACCCAGCCTTGCCCATGTCTTTTGATATAAGGCTATCATTGGCCTGAAGTTCAGACAGCAGCCTAGACTGACTTCCAATCAAGCCTCAGGAATTCTCCTGTCCCTGCTCCCTTAAGGCTTAAATTACTAACCTACCACTGGACACCTGAGTTTTAACATGGGTATAAATCTATAGCAATGCATTTCTCAGTCATTATTTTTTTAAAAAAAATCACATTCATTTTAACATTATCTGTAGATATCCTTTTGTGCATGCCTTTTTATGCCATCCTTCCTCTGTGGTGTCTGAGAGCCTGACATTCCTGTTACGATTATGTTGCACATGATGGTATGTGTAGCTAGTATATTTTTAAACCTCTATTGACATTATTTCTTTATAATCATTATGCAGAAAATAATGCTGTTTCTTGGTTAATTTTTCTAATTATTTCACTGAGAGTTTGTTAAATTTCAATCATGCATCTCTTGATTTGTGACTGCTTAAATTGTTTTCCGCTATTGAAGGCTGCATTACTTCAATGTTATTCTTTCTCCTCTCTTCTGTAGGGCACTAGTGACAAGTTCTTTGACAGCTTTGCACCACACTGACAAGCACAGCTTTGTGCAGCTTTGTTTTTGTTCATTTAATCTCACTGGTTTTGTCTCTCTCATTGTCCCATTTTGGATCACTTTCACTACTATCTTGCTGTTGTCACAAAATATTTTTTTCATTCTGTCTATTCTGCATTAAATTTCATCTTGTGTACTATTCATTTTGTGTACGTACATTGTTCACATGTAGAGTTTCCTTTGGTCAGTTCTCTCCGTTTGGTAATCATGCTACCTCCTCCCATCAACTCACGTCTGCTTGCTGCTGTTGTTCTCATATCTTCATCCTTGATTATTGAGATTCCCCATTTGCAGTAATAGTGTCTTACTTCTTGCAGCCTTGGCTGTTTTTAGCAAGACACTATGCATAATGAATTAAACGAAGATTAAATTCTGGGAGATTTTCCAATGCACCTATCTTCATGCCTGCAAATATAATCTAGAACCCAGATCTTCCTATTTTCTATCTACTGTGCAAAATTGTTGTGTCTCTTTGTGTCACCCTTCCTGTGTTCTGAACAAAATGTGAGCTTACTTAAACATTCAATTGAGGCAGTTTCAAAGAGAACCTGTTGCTTATCTTTCTCCATCAGTTGCAGTTCTGAGCTCTATGCCATCAGTGTTATATCACATTGTTTACTTTTCCTAGATGTCTAAAAATCAAGGAAGGGAAAATTGGCTCCTTTAAGATCATCATAACTGAAAGCTAAAATATATATTTTTGCTTTAATGGTATCATAAATTTTAAGGTCACGAATATTTTATTATTTGCTTATTTCAACTATTTTGTTCTTGCTTTGAATACTTAAAAATTGTTTATTGTTCTTATTTAGATTGTGACCACCCACCCCACCCCTCTGAGTGTGACTTTGCACAGGTTATGTCTAAGTTGCCTAAACTTGTATTATATTGCGATATATATGCTTTGATCTCCAATGTACTGCTATTTTAAGTGTGTGCCATCATATCTGTATGTCTCTTCCAAGATTATTTACTCAGTCCCAACCCCAGGGTATAATAGTGTTTAGAGGCAAAATCTTTGGATAGATAAAGCCATTATGATTGGGCTTTGACAATCAGATTAGTGACATTATAGAAAAGAAATCAGAATTTATTTCTATGGTTTTTTTTAATCTGAGTGTCTCTCTGTGTCTTACTCCATCTCTCTTTTGCTGCTTCCTCACGCAATAAACTTGCAAAGAACAGTTAGCTCCTTGAAAACCCACCCCTCCCCCACTCCATCAAATGGAAATCATTTAGAACTGTATCCTTTAGAACATAAGAAAAAATACAGCTATTTCATTTAAGCTACATTGTCAATTTTATTATGGCATCCATAGAAAAACTGTTTGTTAAAAATTTTGGTGTGTCAGCATTAAGAGGTATATTCCTGAATATTGCTTTTTCTGCTGTGTAGAAAACAGTTCTGAGAATTCAGTTTTATTGAGAATAATTCTGTTCATTATCTCTCAGCCTCATCTTAATTTCTGTGTAGTGTTTGGCAGAGATGGTTTCTCACAGTTATTGGAGGCTGGAACATGGTGCTCAAAATTATCCCTTGTAAGAAAGTGATTACTTCGAGTTTAGGGTAATTGGAAAGGAGTTAAGGTAAAATGCACCCACTTCCCTTTTTTGTCTGAAGGCAGCATGTAAGTTTCCAAAGAGAAAACATTTCTCAACTTTCTTGATTTCCAGGGAAAATGAAAAGTAACCGCTGAAGAGATCTCTAGGTCCTTTTTCTCTCTGGAGATACACAAGAATCTTCATCTGCACAACTCACATTCAGCTTTCTGTAGGCTTGTTAAGTGCATAAATTTCAATCCATTATTATATCTCTGAGAAACATTTATTCCTTGTGAGCACACACACGTGCACACACAACCACAGGGATTTGGAAAGGGGGAGAAGAAACAATTTAAAATAATATACATATTAAAGTTTTATATATTGTATGTCTTATTTAGATGTTTGTATTTGGTAGTGCAGGCTATAGAATTTAAAATTTCTGGATGTTAGGAAAGTAGTGTACACCTTAAACAACCATCTTGGCCTTTGTCTGTTCTTTAAAATGCAACCAAGATCATGTAAAAGCTGTAGGGAAAAATGATTTTGACTTTTCCATCTTTGCAAAATTCCTAACTCCTCTTTGAAAATCCAATCTAATAGAATCTAAATTTTGGGAGCTGGAGAGATGGCTCAGCGGTTAAGAGCATTGACTGTTCTTCCAGAAGTCCTGAGTTCGATTCCCAGCAACCAATGGTGGCTCACAACCATCTGTAGTGAGATCTGGTGCCCTCCTCTGGCGTATGGGCATACATGGAGGGAGAATGTTGTATACATAATAAATAAATAAATCTTTAAAAAAAAATCTAAATTTTAATTCATGATTTGTATTTGAAGTTTCTGAAGCTATTTAAGTATTCTAAAACATGTTATTTAATTTGTAGGCTGATATTTTTATTTAATTTATTTATAACTATAAATAAATGTTATTGTTTATTTAATTATTTAATAAATAAATAATTTAATTTATAAATTGATTTTGTTTTTCATGTGGATTTCTTAAATTTATATGTTGATACAATTGTAATTGAAATAGCATTACATAACTTTCACCCTGTATTATAATTACCTTATACAAGATTATATAACCCTTTTGATTCCTCTCCCCAAACCCTCCCATGTTCCTGCTCAAATTTAAAGCTTCTTTTTTAAACTAATATTATTAAACACGCACATATATACACACACAGTATATGTTTTTATAAATGCATAAAAATATACCCAGTTTTGTTGTTTATGTGATATGGATTCAAAGCTGACCAGATTGTGTTGGGTAACAAGAGGGACCTCATCCCTGGGTGAGGTCAATTCTTTTTCTCCCCACAGTTGACTTTTGATCTTTATCTTGGGTTGGTGCCCATGAAAATTTCCCCCTTCTTCATAAGCATATCTATGGATACTGCCATTGCTGCAGTCCTGCTCATGTAGCCATTTCTAGGAAAGACTGTTTCACAGCCAAATTCCTGCTATGTTGACTCTTACACTCTTCCCTCCCCTCCTTTTTGGTGTTATCTGAATAAGATATAGGAATTGTGATGGCAATTTGTCCATTGTGGCTGGAGTCCCTGCTATCCATTGATCTCTGCTTAGGACCAGTTGTAATTTTCTCTATTGCTCATCTACTGAACAGAAAAACGTTCCTTGATATAAGTAACGTACACTTATAGCTGAAGACTCAGAACTAGGAATAGTAGAAAAGAGAGAGATGATGTAGAGTTGGTCTTTCTGGGTTTGGTTTACCTCACTCATTATATTCTTTTCTAATTCTATACATGTTCCTGCAAATTTTATAATTTCATTTTTATTTAGTTGAATAATATACCCTTGTGTACAATACCATATGTTCATTATTGATTCATTAGTTGAATATCATTTAGTTTGTTCTCCTCTTCAAGATGTTGTGAAGGGGACAGAAATGAACATATCCTAGAAAATATCTATGGAGTAGGATGTCAAGGATTTTGGGAGTATACCAAGGGGTAGAATAGCTGCATCAAAGGATAGATTTATTTTTAATTCTTAAATCATTCTTCATACTGATTTCCATACTATTAAATTCATAGTAATTCTTATTTAATTCATATTGTCTTGCCTTACTCAGTTGGAAACTGTTCAGTACCATTTTGAATTGAGAGATAATTTCACAAGCCCTGACCTATGCCTACAATGAGGACTACTTTAGACGTACCAGGCTTTCTAAACTTTTCTAATTTTAGTTTCTAATATAATTTTTGGACATTAGTGTATACCATTCATTTGCTTCTAAATCTACTAAAATGAATGAACATATGATTTCCAGTATCTAATTAGACAGACATTCTGATGATAAACATTTATTGACTATAAATACATATGATACCTTTTTATATAGAATATTATATTGATTTGAAAGTTATTTGGCTTTATATTTCTGCATGTTTTTTTGTAGGTTATGGCGTAACTATTCTTAAATACATCCTGCATTGTTTGTAGCACTGGGCAATTGTAAAATTGAAATTGTAAAATTCCACTTCTTTTCTTTTTTTATTCATTTTATTGAGCTATACATTTCTTTCTACTCCCGTTTCTTCCTCTCTTCTCCCATTCAACCCTCTCCAATGGTCCCCATGCTCCCAAGTTACGCATGTGATCTTGTCATTTTCTACTTCCCACGTAGATTAGATTCATGTATGTCTCTCTTAGGGTCCTCATTGTTGTCTAGGTTCTCTGGGAATATGATTTCTAGGCTGGTTTTCTTTGCTTTATGTTTAAAAACCACTTATGAGTGAGTGCATATGATAATTGTCTTCCTGGGTCTGGGTTACCTCACTCAATATGATAATTTCTAGCTCCATCCAATTGCCTGCAAATTGCAAGATGCTGTGCAGTACTCCATTGTGTAAATTACCATGTTTTCCTTTTCCATTCTTCAGCTGAGGGGCATTTAAGTTGTCTCCAGGTTCTGACTATGACAAACAATGCTGTTATGAACATAGCTGAGCACATGTCCTTGTGGCACAATTGAGCATCCTTTGGATATACACCCAAAACTGGTATTGCTGGGCCTTGAGGAAAGTTGTTTCCTAATTTTCTGAGAAATCACCATACTGATATCCAAAGGAGCTATAACAGTTTGCATTCCTATTAGCAATGCAGGAGTGTTTCCTTTATCTCATGACTTCTCCAGCATAACTTTTTTTCACATTCCAGAACTGTGTATGACTGAAATAAATTTGAAAACCTTGTCAGTAAAGACTTCTGAGCAAGCAGTTTTCATTGTGAATGATCTGGGTTTATTTAGGTATTTTAAAAGTTTTGAAATTTAGAGACCTAGGATTTTCCATTTGTGTTCCAAATGTTGATGTCTTTTTCTAGAAGTTCTAATCTTAAAGAGAAATTTAATAATTATTCTCAATTAATTGTGTGAGATAAACATTTGTTATTATGTTAATACTAGTAATAGTGTTAGTTTTCTATCTATCATCTTTGAAATCCTGTTTCTCTTTTTAATCACTCTTCTTCTGCGATCTATGAACAACTTTGTCTCTTAGAGGGAAAACTGCTGACTTTGTTGATTTTTTACTTTGGTATTTAGTTTTTCCTTTCACCTAATTTTAGCCCTAATCATTTTATTTCCTTCCTCAATCTTCTGTGATTTATTTGGTATATTCCTTGTACCACTCTAGCTTGCTTTATTTTTGGCACCATGTAGCTTTCTTTATTAATATACACTTATGGTGTTAGCTTTGTCTCATTTAAAGATTGCCTTAATTTCAGTTTACATTAATAATATGCAATATTGAATTAGCACTTTATTTTAAAAATAACACTTTATTTTAAGTGTTTATAATAGTAAATAAGATAACTTCCTGTCAGTTGATAGTTTAGAATCATTTCATGTTTTCCAATAGTTGATTGATTTAAAGCTTAGATGAATTCAAAATCTTCAAGATCCCTTTGAGCCACTTATTAAGATTACTTTATAGACTATATTATAAATGTGTAATGTTTTTCATAAATATGTGCTTACATGTCACATAAATTTATCAAATTCAGTTATAAATTATTTGATTAAAACTTACATTTGGTCTTGTGCTCCTTTTCTTCAATTCTTTTAACAGCAGAGTAATATTCATTAAAGTCTCCATATAGCAATTTAGGGTTACCAATTACTCTGTATATAAAGCTAATTTCTTTTAAACATTTACAGTCTATAGGATGCTTAATGTGCACTGACTTCCAAAGGAATTAACATCTGAGCTGGCATCATATGTATAATGATTTGTACCTTGAGTTGCTTATTTAATTATTTATTGTTTCAAAACATATTTTAAGCCATTTTAACTCTGCTGAAATTCTAGTTCAGTTTGTCAATGATGAACAAATTATGAAAAATGTGCTATCAAGCCTTTTGAAAAAAGGGAAGTAATGTGTCTCTTATGTATAATTCTCTGTGACTGTTGATGACAATCAACAATAGCAAATTTAAGATAGAAGTACATATGTCTTGTGTTAATGGATTTGCTTGCTTGCTTAGTCACATTCAATAATAAAATGAGATCAGCTGGTAATGGTTCCTAACAATCACAGCATTTTTCATATTGTATAATTTGTCAGAATGACATTATTCAACTTCTCCAAAATATTACTCTATTCCAATATATTAAGAAAAACCCTTCATGACTAAATGTGAGATTGCTCCTTTTTGCTGCTATTATCTCGTTTTTGAAATGTTTCCTGTCAATGTCACAAAAAATCTTTCAAAATTGTTGTTGATAAATGTCTTTGGTGATATGCTGTTTCAATAAAGAAGTTTATTTTATTATATTTTCTAGGTCATATTTGTGAAAAAGATGAGTTTTTATCTGTGATCCTTCTTAATTCATCTGTGTGACCATCCTGAAAAATGTTAGAAAATCTTTCTGATTGTCCCTCTTAGTTAAGGAACTACTACTGAGTCTTTAACTATGAGGTGTCATGAAGCAAGATACTTCTTTTCCTTTAGATGTTTGTACTATAGGAAAATTAATGTTCTTTGATAGTAAATGATTAAATGTGTACATTGTTTCAAATCATGCCAAGTCCCTCAAGTGTGGGGTTCACTAGCTCATTACTCTTTTTAGTGATGACCATGAATTAAATCATTTAATAGATCAAAAAAATCTCATAATATTATAACTATTAAAATACAATTTACTAGAAAAATGTATTCACTCCACAAATGTCGAACATTTTATTATTTTGGAAAGCCGATTTGGTCACAGAAATAGATCCCAAAATATCATTATAAAATTTAGATGATGATTGTATTAGAAATTATATTTGCTTCATAAATATTGTACCTTTTATTGTCTATGATTACCAGTTCATTTGAGAGCCCTAGGTGTCCTGGTGGTATGAATGTCTCACTTTGAACCATTAACTCTTGGCGTGTTGGCAAATCTGACCAAGCCTGACCTCAGGTACTTCAGCTGTGGCAAGGTCATTCCATACTGTTGGATAGTTAATTGGGGCTCAACCATATACAACCATAAAATACTCTATGCCTAAGGAAAAGTTTCAAGTTAAATGATAATCTGTTACATTGTTACTACAGATTTTTGATTTCTAATGTGAAAATTTATTTCACTTGATGACCTTTCCAACAATACCTTAATAATTTCAAGAAACATTCAATGAATGTCAGTCCCATTCAACATATAGTTATCTCTTCTCTCTTGTTCTCTATTTGCACCCATTTCCCTCTGATGTCTGCCTTAAAACCCCACTTCCCAGTTTGCCCATGTCCCTCTGCATGTCACCTGTACCCTGCTATTTTCCAGTCTATACCACCACCGTTGTTCCTTTTTACATTCCTGGTTTCTGTGGCAACTCTGGGTTAAATAGTCATGTTTGAATATTTGGACATATTCACAAATGAGAGAGAATATACAGTGTTTGTCTTTCTTGGTCTGAAGTTCTTTACTCAACAAAATATTTTTAGTTTTATCCATTTACAAACAAAATTCATTTTCTTTGTTTTACAACATTACATTGTTTATATATACCAGATTTTCAGTATCTGCCCGTGGAAGGACTTGTAGGTTGATTTATTTGCCTAGGCATTGTGAAAAACTTGGCAGTGAACATGGCTAATCAAGTATCTATGGAATAGTGTGTTGAGTTCTTTGGGCATATACCAAGGAGTGTTATAACTAGCTCATATGGTAGATTTATTTTTACCTCTCTGAGTATTTTTCATACTGAATTTCAGAGTGGCTGAACCACTTTGCACCCTTATCATCAGTAAATGAGGATTCTTATTTTCCCCAATATCCTCCCCATTCTATTACCAGATGTAGTAAATCCCTTATACTAAAAGCAAACAAACACCAAATGAACAAAAATTCCTGGCCAGGATAGATCCAAAACAGAATTCTACCAGACTTTCAAAGAAGGCCTACAGGCAACACTTTAAATTAATTGAATTATTCTTAAAAATGAGAAAGAAACAGAAGTACCACGCCCAAATAAAAACTATAAACGTCACATTAACCTACTATCAAAACTAGTAAAGACTCAAAATCAGCAACAGTAGCAACAACAACAAAATAAGACAGATCATTATTCCTCATTCGCAAATGTTTAAAAAAATCATGTATAATATAACAAACTCAATACTGGGAGATATCAAGGCCAGTCACCATCATCAAGTTGGCATTAACCTGGAAATGCAGGGATGGCTCAACACATGTACGTCAACAAGTGTAATAAATCATATAAATATACATAAATATATGATCATGGCAATAGATACAGCAAAATACAACATGCTTTCATGGTAAAAGTTATAAAGAGACTATGACCGGAAGGGATGTGCCTCACAAGGGTAATATATTACCTCACAAAAACCCACTACCAGGTATAAGGAACTCCCTTTTTAAGTTACTCATCAAAGAGATTCAAGTGATTCTCAAAACAAAACAGGCTATTGCTGTTGCCTTGGGGGTCCTCTCAGAAATTGAAGGTAATATCCTATTGCTGAAAATATACACTTTGGACATAGGACCTAGACGATTTCAATGAGCTGTATCTTGAAATTCTCCCTCCTGACTACCTATAGTCTTGATTTCATTAGACCAATAGATGCTATGCAAACTACCAAGGGTGGGAAATAATCAATAGTCTGATCCATTTGTGCTGTCAATGAATTACAACAACCAGTATGACAAGATATTCTTAAACGTGCGGTAGTGACATTCATGAAAAAAAATAGCCTGTAGAGTTTGAGGGGTGGTCTAAAAATCCCTTTAGGCCAATTACTCTAAAAGATGTAATTGATTTCTTGTATTGTGGGTTATATTTATTGGCATATGATGTCTGTTTGGAATATTGTCTCTACCAGTATGTAGTAACTGCATTTAGAATTATTTTGTATGTGCATACACATCTTTATACATTTACTTTGGGATGCTACTAGAGTAGTTGATTTTCATATGAATTTCACAAAGTAATGACCTACATTTATCTGCATAGGAAATATGAACTACCATTCTTTCACTAAATTCATTAAGAGTAATAAATACAAAATTTTAAAGCATGTAGAATGAGTACACAATTAATAATTAAGATCCAGTCAATGATAACTAACATCATGCAACATTCTTTCTTTGTTCTCAGTTCCACAATCAATATTAATATTCATTATAATGTGGGACTTTCAGTTGTTGCACCTACATACAGGTGAACAAACTTAATTTATCTTAAAGCACAGGAGTCAGTGTTCTGGTCCTGTGAAACAAACAGGCAGTTCAGAGTGAACTTCCATGTTCTATTAGGGTTTTTCTAGTTTTGCTGGTTCACTTGGTTCACTTTGTTTTCTTCTCTATAAAAAGAGTTATTGTAGATCTCAAATCTTTTTATTTTTTATCTTATTTTTTAAGAATTTAAAAACAATCTCTTCTTATTTTACAAAGCTATTCCCATGCCTACTCTCTTGCCTCCTCTTGCTTTACCCATCCCTCCACCCTCTCCTCCATCCATTCCTCAGAAAGGGTAAGGCTTCCCATGGGGAGTCAACAAAGTCTGATACTTTACTTCAGGGCAAGACCACGGCCCTCCTTGCTTTATCTAGCCTGAGCAAGGTATCCCTTCAAATAGAATGTGCTCCAAGATGCCATTTTAAGCACTGGGGATAAATCCTGATCCCACTGCCAGTGGCCGCACATGCAGCTCCACAATTGTTCCCCACATTCAGTGGACCTAGTTTGGTCCTGTGTCAGATCCCTGCTATCAATCAAGGGTCAGTGAGGTCTCACTAGCTCACATCAGGTCTGCTGTTTCTGTGGGTAACCATCAGAGTCTTGTTACCTTTGCTTATAATATTGCTCCTTCCTCTCTTGGGCTGGTCTCCGCTATCTCGGCACAGTGTTTTGCTGTAGATCTCTGTATCCGCTTCTATCAGTTGTTGGTTGAAGGGTCTATGATGATAATTAAGGTAATCATCAATCTGATTACAGAGGAATGCTAGTTTAGGCCCTCTCCAGCATTGCTTAGAGTCTTAGTTGAGGTCATCCTTGTGAATTTCTGGGAACTTCCCTAGTGCCATGTTTCTCGCTAGGCTTTTACTGAGTCCCTCAATCAAGATCTTTCCTTTGGCTCCCTCACTGTCCTTCTGTCTTTTTGAGACTCCCATTTCCTCATGTTCTCTTCCTCTCTCTCCTCCTCTCCTAGCCTCCCCTCCCCTTCTTCCCTTCCTTCTCCCTCCTCCTATCTTTTTAGGAGGATTCATGTAGTAGATCCCAAATCTTGAGGCATATGCTGATTACTGTATTTGTTACATCATATTTGAAACATCATATAGTGGAAATTCATGATGGGCAACAGATTTTACCTGACCTTGCCAGCTTTGAATGGTTGGTAGTGACTGAATAATTTTCTCTGGTGAAAATGAAGGCGTTGTTTAAAACCCACAGGTAGAAAACAGCATTTGCTACTTAGTGGAAGGAAGAATTAAGATGGTAAATTCTTTACATTCTCAATCAATTTTTTGCTTTGATAAGCCTGGGTGTTTTAAACAGCAATACAGGGACCTCACTAAGATGTAGAAAAGGAAAGAAGAATGGGTGTATACAAAGTGGGAGCACTATGTGGTAGAAGAAAAAGAACTCATATGAAGTTGTGATTAAGAGCTGGGGAAATGGCTCATTAGGTAACGTTCTTACTGTGTAACTATGAGGACTTGAGTTTGGGTCCGAAACACCATTATATAAGCAGGACACTCTAAGACATGTCTACAATTCCCACCATGTGGGAGAGTTCCTTGAATGTTCCTGTCCTGAGGTTGGTTGAGTATCCAGCCTACCTGTAATTGTAGGTTATGGGGTGAGTGAGGATCCTGCCTTGGAATAAATAAATGGACATGTGACTCTCAGTCCACATCAACCTTTGTGGATGATTGCACCAGGACATGGGGAACACATGCACATGTCACACATACAAAAAGAATGTTGGGAATAATTCATATATTATTAATTTATTCATACACCTTTGCAAACTATGTAAATTCTCTCTCAACATTGTCAAGTGCTGGTAGACACATTAGCATGCACAAAAAAAACAGTGCTGAATGAGAGTAGTATTAAAAGCAGAATATAAGCAAGAAGTGTTAGAAGAAAGGAAAAGACATCTGTTTATAGGACTAAACTTAAACCAGCACACTGGAAGCTAGTAGGGATTTTGCAGTCAAGCAGCCTTCTGGGAGTGGTAGAGATTGGACTAGAGACTCACCAATAGATGGAGGATTTGGGCTAAAGTGACTCGATTTATTCTTGTTGAAAAGGCAAAGGGTAGTTAGTTGTCTGGTTAACTGTAAGTAATGAACAAATGTTGATAGCATGTGTCTTAGTGTTGGTGTCAGGATAACCTCAAGCTCTACCCTTTTAGCTTCCTAATGAATAATAATCGATATAGTAAAAACATAATAATAGAATGAAAATGTTTGTATTCAGTCAGCAATTCTTGGTTTTAATAATCAGTCACCTTAAGAAATTATTTTAAAACCAATGGCTATCAGCAGAACAAATCATTTATGCATTCCTTGATTGTTTTGGCAGACAGTAGGTTTACATGCCTAGTTTTATATATAAAGTTCTTCAAACCTATATGAAATAGCAATCAGATGAAAATATAATCAAACACAAACAACAGAGCAGATACTTGAATTGCTTTTAAATATATTCTTGCCTTATGTGCCAATTCTGCCAGTGTATTTTTGAAGACTACTAGGACATGGGACTTTTCAAAATATATTTGTTAAATAAATAAATGAAATACTGTTTTGCTTTTGTTTAACTTTTAATTATCTTACAATGTTTTGAGAAAGAAAATGAAGCTTGATATAACAGCAACAACCTAGTACAGAGCTATGCATTTCCTTTTGGAAATGTCAAATCATTAATTCTAAAAATTATCATTAACTTAGCTATTATAGTAAATATCTTTAGGCCATTAGTTCTGGTAATGGTTTCATTGCGGAAGAGGGAAGGAAAAGAAATCAATGTGAACTGTGAAGCAATTGAAGGATTGCATTTCTAAAATTAGCTCCAGAAGAAATATGCAATAAATGGCCTCTGTATTTTTAATTTAAATAAAAATTAGATTACAGCATAGTTTTTTGCCTGCTTTGTTCTTACAGGAGGGCTTTGTATGTCAGTAAATGTTTCATATATGTGTATATATATACATACATATAAATATTTGTTTATATTTATTAACAGAAGAAAAGTTGGACAGAGTTACTATTATGAATGAAGGGAGTATGAAGAATATTAGATATTAACTTTTATATCAAAACACAGATTAAAAGGTAGTAAGGGAAGTGTATTTGCTTTATGTATGTCAGGTTATTGAAAGTCCTTGTGGGGCTCCTCAGATCAGTGTTCTCTGTGCTTCATTTAAATTTAATGTGCACAGACTAGGATAAAGAAGGTGGAAGAAAACAGGACCTGGTATGTGTCACACCAAGGAATTCTTGGAAAATTTACAAAATGGTGTGTGTGTGTGTGTGTGTGTGTGTGCATGAATGTGCATATCTGTATATGATCATTTATGAATGTGTGTGCATCTATGTATTCATGTCTGTGTGCATGTATCTGTGCATATTTGTGTATGTATGTGCATGAATGTATATATGTATGTGTTTATGTTCATGTGTGTGTATGTGTGTATTGATGGTGTGCTGATGAATGTGTGTACATGTGTATATAATTGTGTGTTTACCTCTGTGTATACATGTGCTTGCATTCTGGTTTGAATGAGATTGGCTTCCTTAGGCTTATGTACTGTAAGCTTACTTACCAGGTATTGAAACAGTTTGAGAATGATTACAAGGCTTGGGCTTGCTGGTGTAGGTATAGCCTTGCTGGAAGAAGAGTGTCACTGGCTTTGAACAGTGGTTCTCAATGTGTGGGTCATGTCCCCTTTGAGGTTGCATATCAGAATTTTAATTATGATTCACAAAGCAGTAGAAAATTACAGTTATGAAGTTATGAATAATTTTATGATTTGGGGTCACCATATCATAAGAAACTGCACTCAAGGGATACAGCATTAGGAAGGTTGAGAACCATTAACTTTGTGGTTTCAAAAGTCCATACCAGTCCCAGTGTCTCTCTGTTTGTCCGTTTCCTTCAGATCGGATGTAAAGCTATAAATTACTGCTAAAGAACTATCTAGGTCTGCTTCACACTAAGATGATCCACAAAGTACCCCCCTAAAACTCTAGGTATCACCAAATTAAATGATTTATTCTATCATTTGCCTTGGTAACACTATCTCCTCACAGCAATAGAACACTAAGACAGTGTATGTGTATTTTTGTGTGTGAATGTGAATGTGGAGATGCTCATGCATATGGAGACCACGGCATATTGGGTGTTCTCCTTCATCATTTATTTTACTTTATTTTATTCAGACAGATAGGGAACATATTGAATATAGAGCTTGTTTCTTTATAGGTGGACTATGGGCCATTGAGGTCACAATATCCAGCAATCTTCAATGTTTTCATAGAACAGGGTTACAGATATATGATCTATATACCTTTTTTTAACATGTGTGCTTGGGTATGCACTCATGTCCTCATGCTTGTGTGATGAAGATTTCCCTCAGAGCCATTTGCCAAGCCCCTTTAATTACTTTTAATTGCACAGCGTGATGTAGATATTGTTTTCAGCTCATGCATTTCTTCATGAAGATATTATAAATATATAAAATATAAAATATTATATAGTTTTATAATATATTATAAGTAGGATTATATATATAGCATGCAGTCCTCATTACGTACTCAGATAAGCCAGGCAGGTGTAAGTCCCACTATCTATACCCCTAAAGAATGTGAACAGATTCTCTGGGTGCCGGTAATGGAATGTGAACATTAGACAGCACATTAAGTCAGTCCCTGAATCATTTTAGTCATGCTTGCAATTGAGAAATTCACTTCCATGCATCACAGAGTTGAGTACCGGATCCAGGAGATTTAGAAGGTAAGCCAGTGAGCTGAAAGATAGCCTGCTGTGTTAATGCTGCTAGTTCATGCAGGTGCCCTCCCGCAATTGCAAGTAACAGGGACATTTCAAAACTGGACAGTTTTCCTTGTCTTCAGCATGAAGAGAACAAATAATCAAGAGCCTCCACTCTGGCTAGAGAGTTTAACCACTTTTCCACAGGGAAGGTGTATTCTTTGCACTTGAAGTGAAAGTACGTTGGCTGTTTGTGGTGCAGAGTGCTGGAATAGCCGGTTGATCTCTGTGAAAACGCTGAAATAACCACACTATTAGCTTGGAAAACTCTCTTTTCAAACTTAACTTTCACAGCTAAAACTTCAGAAGACAGGAATCTCGGTCTCTTCCAAAGCCTGGACCTTATTCTATTAAGTATATTGGTTCAAGCCCTGTAGTTAGTTATTTTTGGCACCAGAAAAGTTATTCACCAACCCCTTACTGTTTACTCAGAAGTGTTGATAATCAAAGATTCAAACAAGTCTTCCTTTTTTATTTTATATTTTTCAAATTAAAATAATAAAATGTTTGGTCGTACTCATTTTCATACATATTTATTTTTCTTCTGTCTCTCTTTTTTAAAGAAAAAAAATAGTGTCCATTTTATTTTGGTAAACTTTATAGTACAAAAAGACAATAATTGAAAGTACTCAGTCATTTAGCATACTCATAAGGTTGGAAAACTATCACTTCAATGTAGTTCCCAAATTGTTATTGACACCCACAAAGGAATTAAGATATACATTCCCTTCCTGGTGGGGGAGAGCCAGTTTTCTTTTTCTTTTTGAAATTATAATATGATTATATCTTTCTTTATCCTCTCCTCCCTACAAATCCTTTAAAACATGTCCTATGTTTCTTCACTAATTATTATCACACAAACAAATGCACACACATATGTATACATGGATATATACATATGTTTCTAAATATAACATTTTCAATCTGAATAATGTTGTTTTATATATGTTTTCAAGCTCACCATGTGACACTGGGCAATCTACTAGCACACTTGCATCATTTTTTCTACTTTCTCTTCCTTTCTCCAACCCTTCCCCTGAAATCTATTATTTTTCAGATTCATGGTCTATGTTCTTTTAATTGCATATATACAATTATATGTAAAAGGATTTCAGGGCTGACTAGCTGGTATTTGGACAACCAATTGGTTTCCTCTGACCACGGGAAGATTTTGTTTTGTTTTGTTTTGTTTTCAGCACTCCACAGTTTTCTGTATTTGTTTTTCTAGGGATGAGGTATTATGAATTTTCCCCCTTTCGTGGTCACATATCTATTGGTGTGGTCCTGGCTACATGGTTGCTAAATATGTTTGTTTTTGTTGACTGTCTTTCCGTTTTGTCACTGCCATACCTCTATCCTTTGATCTTTACCACCCCATCAGTACCAACTCTGCAGTCATGCTGCACGTGAGCTATCACTTCTGCCCTTCCTCCAATGTTCTCTCCAGTTGTCCCCTTTCTAGTTTATAGCTTACACACTCACAGACCTCATATTAAAAGTTAGTATCTGCATTTGACAGCAAACACGTGGTATTTATTTTTGTGAATTATTTTCTTAATATAACAATTTCTCCAACCATCTATTTTTCTTTATTTCTTGTTGAACATAATTTCATTTTGTATATGGACCATGTTTAACCCAACCATTCTTCTTTTGAATCTTATTTCTAATTTTGTTTTCCTTCTATTGAGAATAAAGCAGCAGCAAGCACAAGTGTGCAGATACCTCTGTGGTAGCATATGCACTCCTTTGGATATATCTCAACGGTTGCATAGCTTCTATGGATCATAGTTCTGCTTTTAATATCTTTTGAAACCTCTACACTGGTTTCTATGGTGCTACCTGTAGTGACTTATGCTCACACCAACAGTAAATAAAGATTACTTTCCAAATACCAGTGTTGGTTGAGAAGACAAAAAGTGTAACCAGTATGAATGTTGAGGAAATTTACGTTGTCAAATAGGTCAATAGGAAAATCAATATCAACCCTAGTTTGTGTGTGTGTGTGTGTTGTGTGTATTCATGAACATTCCACACACAAGAGAGACCAGAAAAAAAGATTGCTAAGAGACAGGGAAACAGAGAATGGAGACAGAATAAAGTATAGGAAGCATATATTTAAAGTATAAGATCTTTTTGCAAAATACTGTCTTTAAAACTCATAATAATATAAAATGGATATATGTGAAAATACCATGTCGGCTAAACAAACAACATAAAAATAATGAAACAGGAAATATTTTACAAAAGAAATGAATGACATTAACTGCAAAAAATCATTGCTGTATATGATTTAAATCATTTAGTGACTTAAGTATGTTGAATAATTCCTGCATCTATGACATATTGCTACCTTGATTGTGCAGGGTGTTCTTTTCTATATAAACCCATATTAAATTGCATGTATTTTATTGAAGGCTTTTATGACTATGTTCATTATGGATGCTGGCGTGAAACTGTTTTTTTGTTATTAGTGTATTTATTCCTGTTTTGGGTATGAGACTGATACTAGATTCGTAGAAAAAGTTTGGAACTGTTTCTTTTTTAAGAAAAATATTTTATATTGGTTGTAATTCCATCTGACTGTGGACTTGGGTATATTTATTCACCAAGCTTTATATTCCTCTTTTCATCCTTAGATATTATGGGTATGTGTAAGTTGTTTATATCTTTTTAGATTAACTTTGTGTTTCAGATGAATCTAGAAATCCATTCATTTTTATTTAGATACTCTATTTTAATGGAGGCTACGTGTTTGTATAGTCCCTTAAAATGTTCTGAAGTTCATATTGTTCTTAAAGCTTCCCTTTTCATGGCTTTCTCTCTTTTTTTTTTAAATTGGATCTTTTATTTCTTTTCTTTTTCTTTTTCTTTTCTAATTGAGCTAAAAGTTTGTGTTCTTTGCCTCTTCATAAAACCAATCCATAGATTGGTTGATTTCTTGTATTTTTTTTATTTTCTATATTCCATTAGGTTCTGCCTTTGTTTTTATAATTGTTACTATTTTTCCTGAATTTTGGCTTAATTTTTTCTTATTTTCCCATCCTTCAGTTATTTCAAATCCTTTCTTTGTACTTTTTATGATTACTTTTAAATATAGGCACTTAGAGCTATGTATTTGCCTCTTAGGATCACCTTTAATGTGTCCCAGAGGTTTTATTATATTGTGTTTTTATTTTCATAATAATTCCAATATGCTTTTTTTATTTCTTTCCAGATGTCTTTGACTCATTTATCATTTACTAATGTATTTTTTACTCTGCATGAGTATGTGCAATTATGGGGGTTTGGTTACTATTGAATTTAAGCTTTATTGCCTTGTGGTCAGATAGGAAATGGAGAGCTATTTCAATTAAGATTTGTTTTCTGTCCCAATATATGTTCTATTTTAAAGACACTTCCATGGGTTATTGAGTAGAAAGCTAATTTGTGTGTGTGTGTGTGTGTGTGTGTGTGTGTGTGTGTGTGTGTGTGTGTTTGGATGGAATAGTCATATACATCTATTAAGATCATTTAATGTAATCATTTAATTCTCATGTTTCTCTGTGTCATTTTTTGTTCAATTTATTTGATATTGAAGAAAATGTGGTATTGAAAACTATTGTTTTGAACTGGAGTTGATCTGTATCTTTAAATTCAGTCATGTACTTTTTGTGAAATTGTGTGCTCCAGAGTTTACTACATTGTTTAGTATTGTTATGTATGGTCATGTGTAACCATGATCAGAGTGAAAGGGCCTACTTTTTCTCTTCTGAATTGTTTTAGTTTCTCAGCTATCAGAATAGTGATAGCTGCTTCCTTAACTGGTGCCATTTGAATGAAATATTTTCTTTCTTCTTTTCACTTCATGGTAGTTACTGTCTCTATAAGGTAAGATAAACTCCTTGTGAATGAGACAGATAGACCATGTTTTCACTGGCACCTGCATTTTGATTGGCTAGTTGAAGCCAATAGATTTTAAAAATATTTTTTTAAATGTATATGTTGATTAATTTCATTTTGCTGTACTTTTTGCGGTTGTTTATGTTTTTCTCATTGTGTGGTTATTCAGTGATTATATTTTCACTTTCTTTTTCTTTCTGTTTCTGGGTCAAGCTTTGCTTCACCTCCCTTAAATGTGACATATTAATTCCAGAATTCTATGAAAGGTTTGTTTGGTAGATATGGATTACTTTAGCCTATTTGAACCACTGAATATTTTGTTTCCTCTTTCAGTTATAGCTGATAATTTTGACAGATACTATATTTTAAGGAGTCTTCACAGTGTTTTACGACTTGCAGTACATGTCTCCAGACTCTTTATATGACTTTGAGAAACCAAATGTTATTCTGGTGTGTTTTCCTCGATGTTACCAGTACTTTTTCCTCTTGTAACTTTCTGGTAACTATAATGTGTTCTGGGAAGTCATTGTATGTGCCTGCCTGTCATGTTATATGTGCTTCTTCTATCTCTGTATATAATTAAGTTACTTCTTTTGGAGAGGTTTTCACCTAAGATCTTGTTTAAGACCTGGCCTATATCATTGACCTGAGATTTTACAACAAATTGGTTGGGTACAAAATATTTTTATGCAATAAAAAACAAATTATTAGTGGAGAGAACAGAATCAGTTAAAAATGTTCCTGTTCTCTTTATGTGTCACATCAAGATCTATTAACAACTCTACCTAGACTTAGATGCTCAATGGAACAAAAATTTCAGAAAACAAAAAAAAATGTAATTTACAACGCTTAAAAGAAATCCCACACTAGCTCAGAAGTGAGTATAATAGAGAGTCATTTATTTATGGATTGACTTATAGATCACAATCCTCTGCTGGAATTGGAAAGCAACCGAATCCTGCAGCCAGAAAAGAGCCGGACACATGCTTTACATCAGCATATATAGTCTAAGAGACCTGGCCCAAATGGGCAGATAACTTAAAGGCCACTGGTGGTAGAAATTTCTACAGCACCTCCATCTTTTGTTTAAATAATAAAGTTCTAAGCTTAATACATAGTTATATACAATAAGAACAAATATCAGGTATCAAAATTAGAATTACATCCAGCATAAACAATATGAAGCAAGAAACATATAATAAATGTTTCAATAATTATCCTAACCTAATGATTTGAAGTCTTGTATATAAATAACTTGACCAAGTCATAAGCGGAAAGTAATTACAACTATCTAGTCTTCAGCCCCATTGAAGACCCAAGAAAGTAAATAGTATTACTTGAGTAAGCAGGAAGTGCAATCAAGCAACTTTCAAATTATGAAACTAATGACAGAGACAACTGGCTACCTGGGCAATCACCCATTTGCAATGTTGGAGCAACCAACTTTGACTAAGGCCTAGAGTAACTGACAGACCATTTTCAGGGGCAGGAAAATTTTCAAAACTGTCTTACCCTATCTTAGGGGTCTGACATTCTTTTTTTCTTGTGTCCTGCTTGTCCTGTCCAGACAATGGTGCATTTTGTTCGTGGTTGATGCATGGGAAGTTCATTGCCCAAAGGCCACTTTTGCCAAGAAGAAAACAAGCTCCAAGTGAAGTGTCTTCATACTCAACATTCTCTTGGGAATAGTTCAGTACTGCCAGGGTAATGGTGTCTCACTTAAACAGAACCCTAAGCTATTTAAATGCCATACTCTAAAGCTAGTTGAAGTGGTTGAAGATTACTTATCTATGCAGAATACAGTCTCTATGTATCTGAAGAATCTGATTAGTCTAATTATAAGTATGACAAACATGGATGATTATTGAACTATAAATATTAATACCTATATAACTCAAAGACTAAGACTTCATATTAGAATATTAAACAATCTTTAAATAACTATGCAACAAATCAGATAATTTATCAATACCATTAGATATGGATTCAAATTTGTCTGTCAAATTAATGTTATCCTTTTTAATAGTATTAATTTTTCAGGTAACTTTTGATTTTTGATGGTATTAATCCTGTCCACTAGTTGTTCATTATTAGTCTGTAAAAACTGTATCATTTCTAAATGTGCCTCATTCTTGGCTCTGTTATCAAACCATTTTCTTAGTGATATAATATGAAGAAAAAACTGAGTCCCAATATCCAATAAAGGGATGTATCACAATAATCATATAAGTCTTACAGAATACAATCCATAGTATTAGCAAAAATGTTACTAGAAGTTTCAATGGTAATATTGTGTGCCATTATATAACTTTCAAGTTTTTTGATTTATTAATTACTTTTTACAAAACCTGGTAAATTGTTATAGGTGTAATAATCTTTATTGTCCAGCAAGTGTCATGGTTGCAGAGTCATGATTAAAGGTACAGCCTGGTGCCACAAACAGTCCTCAGCCACTTTGGTTTTTTTAAATTGGTGATGGTTAAATACTGAGAAATATGCTTTGCTTGACAAATTAAAGGCAATTAAATCAATTCTGTACATGGAGCAAGAAGCCCAGAACTCACAGGCAGGGAGAGCAAACAGGGAACAACACAAGTTGCCACATGGCAAAGCATGTGGCAGTAGGGGAGAGAATGTTTGAAAGCTTGGGAAATTTTCAAGTTTCTGCAGGCAGTTAGCTCCACTGTGAAAGAAGTAAAAGCAAGCCAAGCAGGCAGGGTTGGGAGACTTTCTGGGCAGAGGACAGGTTAGATCTTTAAGCCAGTCCACCTAATAGATGTGGAGTCCAGATCCACATGAGCACCAGATGGAGAAGCACACTTAAAAGAAATCCCACACTAGTTCAGAATTTAGTATTATAGAGGACAGTTATTTAGGGGTAGACTCACAGATCACAATCCTCTGCTGGAATGGGGAACAGCAACCAAATCCCACATTCAGAAAAGAGGCCAGATATGTGCTTTGTATCACCATATATAGGATAAGAGGTCATGCCCAAGTGGGTGGGTAACTTAAAGGCTACTGGCAGTAGAAATTCCTACATCATAAATATTAGCAAATTATTTTTGAATTTAAGATAGTGACAGATTTACTTGTCCTTCTAAGAATCTCAGTCTTTATTCACTGCTCATCAATAAATGACTTTCTCCATTCCCATTTCCTGAGTTTTACCCCATTTTCAGTTTGTTACTATATTATTTGTCCTCAAATAAATAATCATGTGTCTCACCTACAATAAAATTAGATACCTCTGTACTTTCCATATTCTGCTTAACAGAATTTCACAATTGTTATTATCTTCAACTTACAATATATGAAATGAATGGGGTAGAACCGTAGTCAAAAATTTGTTAAATAATATTAATGTAATGAAAATATTCTTTGATATTTATATTCAGAACATTTTCCTACTTAATACTAATCATCTAAACACTGGAAGAGTCATGGAAATATTCATTAGGTTAATAGACCTAATCTAGGAAATGAAGGGAGTTGAAAAAAAGAACCACCTCTCACAGTATAAAAAAGCAGGTATTCAGTACCTGTAAATTGTGAATGGAGAGAGAAAACATAGTATCAAAGCAAGGGAACAGATACAAAATCAGTTTGTAATCACTAAAGTGGCACTATTCCTCTTACTAATATACAGATAATAATTGAAAGTGATTGGACAGGTAGACGCTACAGCTACTAAATAGTCTACCTAAGTAGGTCTTCAAAGCACCCACAAACCCCTCATGTTTACAATTTAGTCCCTCTGGGTTAAAGTAGAGTTTGCATAACAAATACTGCAAAGTTTATCTAAATATTTCTTGCTGTGATTCCCTTAGTCTGGTCCAAAAAAAGGCTACTTTTTATGCTTAAGCTTTTCCTCTGAAAATCAATAAGCATTAATTGGGTATTAGTTTTAAATTAAATGGTGGAAAGATCAACATATGCTTTTCTCTAAAGAAAAACTTTAGATGTAATCGGCGAGACAAGCAGTGCACATAGGGAAGCCTATATAAAGGTATTTATAGAATCTACTTAACTGGAAAACTCAGTTCTGAAAACTAAATGCACTTAAGGAGGTTGTCAGCAGGGAAAAAAGATCAATGGATTCTCAAACACATCAGGAAAGGCAGTCTTGCTATGAACCAAGTGCTGTGCATCTCTCTTGACTGCTTCACAAAGTAAAACGCCTCATTGGCCTAGAAGCTGAATTCCTCCTGTCTCAGGATGATGCCATTAGCGCACAAAAATCAATATGGCTCAAGTAGTTCAAGGCAGAAAAGTCTGAGACTAGACTTTGTGACTCTACATTTCAAAGTACTATGATGGACTGTTTATTTTCATAATTTAATGACTATGGGAAGGTTATTTTTCAATTGACATTTGAATATAAATGAGATATTAAGAGAGAAAAAAAAGGTATTGCTAGTGGGCAGTGTACTAACCTAAAAGTCCTCTTCATATTTTGGATCTTCTGTTTCATACAAGAGGTCATTGCTAGGGTTATCTATTCCATATAACCCATCAGGAAGGGTACCTGACAATTTCCATGGTTAGCGTTTTAGATTCTGGCCCATCTTCAACCAGAAACATTGCCACACATTAGATTCTGAAAATATGGAAAAGAGTTTGCTTAATAAGAACATAATAAGACACACTAGAGACAAAGGGCCTGGGTTTATCTCCTGCCCCTCTGTACTTTGTTCAGAACTCCCACACCAGAGGCTTGCCTAATGGTTCCATTCCACTCCTGAATGGGAAGAACCATGGACAGTTAATATCTGGTCTCAAACTCTGGATGTCTGACCATTAACTTTTAACCCTAGGATCTTTTGTCTCCCGAGTGCTAGCATTTCAGGTGTGTGCTACCACACCCAGATTATATACAGTGTTAGGAATCAAATCAAAGATTTCATGAATGCTAGACGTATGCTCCACCAAGAGATCTACACCTTAGCTCACCTTAAACAAACTTCCAGTGCTCCAGACTTCCAGAACTAGATTGGTACTGTTGAGACATAGATAGCTCCTTAAGAATTACACAGCTACTTAATTCTCCTCTCTTCAGTGTGAGATAACTTGTGTTGGGCAACTTGGATCACATTCTGTAAATCAAGCTTGTGTGTGTGTGTGTGTGTGTGTGTGTGTGTGTGTGTGTGAATATATAGTCCCATTCTTTCAGTTTAAAGATTTCTATGGGTGACCGTGAAGAGAATCTTCTTTTCAGCAGTCACAGAGTTAAAGTTGTCTAATATCAAATCCAAGAAACCATGCTCTCATTATAAAATAGGATGTTCTACAATGAAACTTCAATTCCCAGCTTGAAGAATATTTAAATAAAAGGAACTGAATGGAAAATCACAGGATCCTGTAACTTGTAATGAGGCATGTGAAGGGCTGTAAGGAGTCTGGGGATTCTCACATCCTCAAGAGTTTATCTCACTCAAGAAAGCAGTCTTCCAACAATTAGCAGAAGAAGGATTAAATAATAAATTAGAAAGGGTGATGTGTTCTGTGAATAGTTAGAATCTTTCTACAGCCATCTGCCAATGCAAAATGTGCCCATGAACACAGGGCCAATGGTGGCAGAGAAGGAGGTTATTTATGATCTCGACAATGTGAATTTGCATTCACCAAGGCTGACTTTGGTATATCTCCTTCTTACTGACAACTGCTCCAATAGTAGAAACCCAACCCTGAATTCTGAATATAACATTTTTCTTCGGGGTAAATGACCAGTGACTTTGTGGCAAGTAAACTATCTTAAACTTCTTTCATGGATCGAGTAACATTTTGACCTTTCTGGAATAGATACTTACTCTGGTGATGGAGCTGTCTTTCTTGCAGCATTGATTCTAATCAGGAAACTCAGTTCATACCCTGAGAAGTGCACTGGTCAACCCAAGCTTATAGAAAACACTAGTCTTCCCGTGGTTCCCACAGTCATAAGGAGATGGCCTGAGAAAATAGTGACATAGTCTTTTTCTTTTTGTTAATTAATCTCTTTCATTTATTTTGCAACTCCATTCCCCACCTCCCATTCCCTCCCCCCCCACCTCCCTCTGCTTCCAACCCCTCTTTCACCACTGTTCAGAAAGGGGAAGGCCTCCCAAAGGTACCAACAAAGCATGGCATATCAAAGTGAGGTAGGACTAAGCTCCTCTCAATGCAACCCAGAATTAGAAACAGGTTCCAAAAGCCAGCCGAGGCATTAGGGACAGGCCCTGCTAGAAGGACAGTCTATAATTACATCATCTGTTAGGTGGTTTTAGACTGTAGGACTGGAAAGGCGGTCTTCAGAGGTGGTACATGCTTTGATTCAGTATCCTATAAAGTGATTTTCTTATTTCAAGATTCATGGATCTAAAAATCAAGGGTATAAAATTGTGATGATTCCACTATCATTTTGAATGTATTACTAGCCAATTTTGTGCTTCCTGATTCCATGATCTCATGCTATGTTGGCTGAGAAGCTTTTTGTCCAAGAGAGTGGGATACTCCTGCAAAGATATTGGGCTGGAAGTAAAGATTTCCCCTTGTCCACTTAGGGAGTCTCATGATCTAAGTCAATAAGCTTAGAAATGAATAACAGTTTTAGAAGGAGTGATTGATCCATACTACCTAGATGAAATTAAGTTGTTTCCTCAAAACAGAGGTGAGGAAGATTATCTTTGAAGTTCAGGAGATTCTTGAGGGTATCTCTTGCTATGATGTCTTGTGATTAAATTTAACTGTTTAACTAGTCATTTTGATATCAATTAAATTAGTAAATGTCCTTAAGACACGTATATATGACATACTACCAGTGCTGAGATAGTTAAAAAACACTGAGTTTATACATATGTAATCCAATGTTGAAGAGATGATTTTCTATCATTTACAAATAGTTATGTAAACATCAAATAGCCTAACCTAATTTGCAAATGTTAAATTAAAACCCAAATAATCAGAACACGGTGATACCCATGTATGACATGGGGCTTAATTAAAAGTAACATAAAGCTTATTGATGTTGTCTAGGAGTTTGTTTCTTGTCTATCTACGAGACTGGGGCTTATTTTGTAGCTTTCTTTTTAGGTTGTCAGACTGGTATTTTCTGTAAGAGAACTGATATCTGAGGGCATTAGCACATAAGAGCACTTTGATTTTTATGCCTCACAGAAGAATCTTCACGTTTATTTCCAATTTAATAAATAAATTATACGTAGTTCAAGAATATGAATTGAAATGCATAAGACATAAAATAGAACACATTTTCCAAAATTATTGCTTCTGTCATTTCAACGTACATATATCTAGCGAGTATATATTTACATAATGCAGAGGATACGCAGCTAGATATCTTACAGAAAGGCAATAGTAAATGTTTCACTAAATGTGTCTGAAGAAAATAAATAGCAAATGGAAACCTGACTGGCACATTCATTGAATGTTCTCTGATATTCCAGGTATGATCCGTTTCAACATTTTTCCTTCAGGTAGACTTCTAATACCATGGTAGTAAAATAGTAGCCTACGTCTGTGTTTGACACAATACAACTTCACTGAATATATTTTAGTGAGATCACATTATTCTCCCATCTCATAATTTAGCAACTTTTGGAAGTATTTATTGCTTTTTATATTAATAATAGTTAATAAATATTAATAATTATTTTTGGACACAGTAATATATTTTTATTATTTTTATGTTTCTATGTTTAGGCCCTAGTTTCATTTTTGGCTTTATTTTGGTGCTTTATTTTAACAGTAAAAGGAAACATAAGACCTGATCTTGTTTGCTAGCCATATGTGCTTTCATCCGAAGTTTCAACTATTGCCCTTTAGACTTGCCCTGGCTTCAAGGTTGTGCTTCATGCTGAGAGCTGGCTCATGCCACAAGGGGACTATATCTGTTCACAGGAAAAAGAAATAAGTACCATTTTATCATGAACCTAAAGTAAGTCAAAGGGAAATATGTAGGTCAACCTCTTCAGCCACAAACTTTTGTCAGATGAGATGGCAGATTTTAGATATAGAAAATTAGTTCAGACTGAGAAATATATTTTTTGGATTACTTTTATTGACTTTCAACTGTTTGCTCTGCATTCTTCCGTTATTCTCAAATATTAGTCAATCCATTGAGCTGTGTTTCCTTAAATAAATTATTATCACAGTTCATGACTTGAATTTTCAATAAATCTTGCTTTTTTAGGTGCCAGATGTGGACCGAGGTTTATGTCCCACAGGTCCCACATCCATTCAGTCCTGAATACAGAGGCCTGCATTAATTATAAACTGGTTGGCGTTGTAGCTCCAGCTTCTTATTAACTCTTATAACTTATAGGAGCCTGTAATTCTTGTCTGCGTTAGCCACATGGCTTGGTACCTATCATCCGGGAGGCATTCTCATCTGCTTCTGCTGTCTGTAGACTGACTCTCTTCTCAGAATTCTCCTGTTCTCATTGTCCCACTTACACTTCCTGCCTGACTACTGGCCAATCAGCATTTTATTAAATAAGTACAAGAAACAAATCTTCACAGGGTAAAAACCATTGTCCCACAGCAGCCAAAGATTGAGTTAATAATAAAGGAATAGAGATTATTTTCATTCTCCATAATTTGTGCCCGAAAGCAATAGATCAGGTAGTGGTAAAGAATGTTACATTCTGAGTTCTGGATGCATATTCATATGCAAAATGAAGTAGAAACAATGCTTACATTTCAACCTTCATATCATATATCCACCCTTTCTTCACTAGATATTGTAAGATACGGTAAGTCTTTGTCTTCATGACCACATTTTTTTTCTAACCTGACAGCCTGCTTGCCCCAAGTATCGTTTGAATGATCATCGAGTGAAACGCACTCACATGCACTCTCTTCCCTTGGTCTAGTTTCACAACCAGTGAGTTCAAAGATTCCCTACCAAACGCACTCACAACTAACACATGTACCCCCATAACTCAAGATATTTGTTTTGAACCTCCTTCTTCTTTCTTCTTGGTCTTTTTCATGTCTGAAACTCAATGTAACCAATAGCATCTGTTGAAGGAATAGTGGGCCACTTCTTGCCGCCTGCTTCCCGGCTAGCTTTACCCAAAATAATTACACGGAAACTGTATTCTTTTAAACACTGCCTGGCCCATTATCTGTAGCCTCTTATTGGCTAACTCTCACATCTTGACTAAACCATATCTAATAATCTGTATGCTACCACGAGGTTGTGGCTTACCGGGAGGATTCTAACTGGCATCCCTCTCAGAGAGGAAAGTCATGGCGACTGCCTCACTACCTTCTTCCCAGCATTCTGTTCTGTCTACTCCACCTACATATGTTCTGACCTATCAGGCCAGGCAGTTTTCTTTATTAATTAACCACTGAAAAGAACAAGTAGACAGAAGACCCTCCTCAATCAAGCATCCTCCTGCGACTAAATGCATTTGAGTTTACACTCAGTGGGCTATATTGGTGCTTTCTTCATAATTCATCAAACTTTATTTTCATTACCATAAACGTTAACATCAGCATTTCTCACTGTGATAATTAATACCATACCTTTATATGAAGTTAAATTAATGGCAAAATCCTTTTTCTTACAGTTCATTTAACTTGCTATCAATGTCATCTATGACTTGCCTAAAAGAAATTCATGGATTTTTTTTCACACACATAATTTCCTTACACTTTTTCATGAAATTTCAACTTACTCTAAAATTGTTTCCTGAAACACAACTTCATAAACACAATATTTGAAACACAAATATCATAAATTTTCTTTTCTCATCATTTACTCTTCTCACATATTTCATGATTGTTACACACTCCCTTGCTCAGTTTCATTACATAAGTCTATTCTTAGTTATGTAATAATAGAATCATTCCCTGTTTACTCTTCTTAAATCATTCTGCATTTTTCTCCTATAGATTAAATAGTAAAATTTACTACTCTTGTTTACTACTATCTATTACTATTATATATTACTATTATATAAGTGTAATATATATATAATATATATAATATATATATACATATATATAAATATATATATATTTTCACAGAGACTGGATTGTGCCTTTTGGTTCTGAAGAGTACATAGAGATATGAATTGCTATCTCCTCCCACCTTACATTCCTCTCCCTGCCAAACTATATCCCTTCCTGTTTCCACCTCTCTAGTGTTGGAATTAAAGGCATGTGACTCCCACTTACTGAAATTAGTGGTGTGAGTCACCACCACCTGACTCTATTTTTCTTTGAACTGTATCAATGGAGTATACCAGAATAGCCTTGAACTCACAGAAATCTGCCTGCCTCCGCCTCCCAAGTGCTGGGATTAAAGGTGTGTGCCTTCATCGCCTGGCCTCTATGGCTAACTAGTGTGACTAGCTCTGCATTCTGATTGTCAAGCAAGCATTATTCGTTATAGCACAAACAAATTATCACCACACTCTCCCTTCATCTTTCTATGAGTACACTCACCCTTATTTCCAAATGTAAGAATAATGACTTTCCCTGAACTCACTTCTGAATATTACAGTTAGACATGAATATTTAACACAAGAATTTGGGTGAGGCGCAAAATGAAGACCATTCGAATGCTTAAGATACTGCTGGGCTTTTGCTTAGTTAGTTACCCAGAATTTAATTTTCAGTCACATACAAATTTTCTTCCTGGCTTTCTGTCACATGGCTACTTTTGTCTGTATTAGATTGCAGCGGTTTCCATCGGCTCAGCATAGAACAGAAAAGAGGGGATGCAAGAGTTTGCCTCCATCCCAGAAACGAACCTTTTAAGTTCATGCTACACTGCTAATTCACGTTGCCCTCATGATGAGGATAATAGGCCTTTTGTGGACACACTGGCTCTCATGCATGAGGTGTTCAAAGTGACCAGGAGGCACTTTCATTTTCCAATTTAATGAAATCATTGCTGTGTCCCGAGGTAGAAATTGTCTTTCCTCTCAAGCCAAGATTCTTGGAATAGCAGAGTCAGGGCTTCAATAATGAGAAGCAAAGTTTCCACCGGAGGATCGTTAGATGCAGTAATGGAGGGAGCGCTTCACCTTTGCTCTAAAGGACTCCGGGATCTGTTGATGCTGTTTATGTGAGGAACAGCTCTGTGCCTTCTCCACTTTTCCGAACTTTCTCAGTACTGTCCTCATCTGGAATGCATTGCCCCAGACCCACAATGTTTTACCAGTAAGATGGTAAGCAGGTCTTCAAAATGCCAGTTCATTTTTCTCTGTCTCCATTGATTCAAAGGGCTGACAGCCATAATAATACAAGATAATTCCAAAGTGGAGAAGTTATTCTATCAACTCTATGATATTAAGTTTTTGAAATTATTAATAATTTTAAATGAGCATTCAAAATAAAAGGCTTCTCTGTGGCATTTCCTCATATATTTACTATTGATAAATTAATTCTTCAGTCCCCAACGCTCCACATACCTCCTGCCTCTACCCTATATTCCTTCTTGAAAGCCTCATTTTTGCATCTCAAGGGCCCCTTTCAGCTTTCTGACTTCAAGTCAACTTTAGGTTTTGTTCTAAAAAAGCATCATGAACATAGATGCCCGAATAATATCCAGAAGGAATTGCTATCCCTCTAATATCAATATGCTGCTGGTTCTGTTTAAAAGGTAGGTTAATATGGTCAGCCCAGGCAATAAGGTTTTCTCATTCATGTCATAATACTGCATCAATGCTTCTGGGCTAAACTGTTCCAGCTGGCTTTTTATAGTTATTTTTAAGGCAATTTTTTTCACCAAACATGTGAAAAGTACAGTGCTTTAGAATGATTAGTTATTATTTACATCCTTAGATTCTGATCCAAGTATAATTTATATTGCTTGTTTCCCTTTTCATAGAATATTTAATTAAATGTAGACATTTTCACATAATATATTCTGATTATGGTTCCTCTCTCCCAACTACTTCCATATCCACCCTAACTTCTCATTCATCCAAATCCACACCTATTCTTGCTCTCTCTCTCTCTCTCTCTCTCTCTCTCTCTCTCTCTCTCTCTCAAATAGTCATCAAAAATAAAAGAAAAAAGGAAAAAGAGCCAAAGAAAAAAGCCTACCAAAACCCACATATAGACTAGAGGCACACATTCACATGCATAGTAATCCCATAAAGTCATAAAATCAGAAATGAATATATATAAACAAATGACAAACATGTAAAACATGCACTGACCAGGCATTTTGAGAGAGTAAAACCTTTCACAGTACCATTGAGTTTGCTTTGTGCCTGGCATCTATTGCTTGGCATGGGATCTGCCCTTACGCATGGTTTGTATATCTAGTGAGACTCCATTGCAGAAAGATTATTCTTCCTTTGAGAATGGTTGTCATTGGGGATAGCTTCCCACTTTAGGGAAAGGGGCTTGTGTCGACTTCTCATCTCAGCACTGGGATGCCATCTGGCTTAGACCTGAGTAGATCTTGAAAGTTCTTTCAGTTTCTATCCGTTCGCAAGCGATCAGTCCTGCTGTGTCTAGAAGGACATGTTTTCTTGGTGTCCTTCATGCTCTCTGGCTCTTACATTCTCTTGGCTTGCTCATCTCCAGAGGTTGCTTGTTCATTGCCAGCTGCCCAGATATGAAATAACCACACAAAACTGTATTAATTAAATCACTGTTTGGCCTATTAGCTCTAGCTTCTTATTGGCTAGCTCTTCTCTGACCAGGGCCGCTTCTTAAAATGTGGCATGACTAGGACTAAGGCAGATCTGCTTTTTGACTCAGTCCAGTCCAATATGGTGGAGGTCCATGGACTGCCTCTGAGGCTGCTGAGTGGGAGCCACCCTCACCCCTTCAACTCTGGGGAGCATTGTGCCTCATATAAACCCTTTTTATCTGGGTAAAAGCTAAATCTGCCATGAGCACACTGTGCAGCCTGAACATTTCTATGTGTATGGTAGTGGGAATGTTCTGCCTGCGCATCCCTAGCAGACTTAATCATGCTGCCTGCACAGTCGGGGAGGGGGGTACTGAGCCATGTACATAGTCTCAGCTACTTTACTCCCGACCCCAAGTGGTCACACAAGCATCCAGACCTGAAGTGGGTGGCAGGCATCAGCTCCAAATATTTCAGACCACGTTGGCACCAATCTGTAGTTAGAGGATGCTCATTCATTCCCAGCCACGCAGACCTGAAATAACCACACAGAAATTGTAATAATTAAATCACTGCTTGGCCTATGAGCTCTATCTTCTCATTGTCTAGCTCTTACATTGTAAATTAACCCATTTCTATTGTCTATATTTTACCATGAGGCTCATAATTTAGGTTCTGGTGTGCCTGTCTCCTGCAGTGGCTACATGGCTTCTCTCTGACTCTGCCTACTTTTCCCCAGCATTCACCTTAGTTTTCCCACCTAACTCTACTCTGCAATGCTACAGGACCAAAGCAGCTTTATTCATTAACAAAAAACATTCACAGCATACAGAGGGGCATCTTACATCAGCATAGCTTCCTGATCTCTGAGAAGATGAATTTGATGAACACAGATCATGTAGGGCTGAATGTTCTAAGGTCTCTCTCTCTCTCTCTCTCTCTCTCTCTCTCTCTCTCTCTCTCTCTCTTTCTCTCTCTCTGCCTTTTGTCTAATTGTGAGTCTTTGTTTTTGTCCCTATCTACTGATGGAGAAAGCTTCTCTGAAAATGACTGAGAAAGACACTGATCAATGAGTATAGCAGAATGATATTAGGAACTATTTTATGCTAATATCCTTTAACAGAACTGTAGTAGTTAGTTTCCCCTATGTGCATGGCCTATCTAGTCTCAGGTTCATTGAGAGAGAGAGAGAGAGAGAGAGAGAGAGAGAGAGAGAGAGAGAGAGTGTGTGCGCGCACGCACGCACGCACCCATGTATGGGTATGCCATCTTGTGAGTCCAGATTCCTGCAGAGTCCAGAGTTGGTGTCAAATACCCTAGAGATGGAGTTACAAGTAGTTCTGATCTGGGTACCAAACTTCAATCTTCCAACCAAGACTAGTACATACTGGTAATTGCTGTAGTATCTCTCCAATCCCTTTGCTAATTTCATTTTGAACACTCAATAGTGACATAACCTTTGGATTAGAGGTTAGTATTGATGAAATCATTCATAACCCTTTATAGGTATAGGTACCATAAGACTGTGGTGGGTCAGTGAAGCTTCAGAGATTCACTTTTTTTTTTTCGACTTAAAGGCATATTTTCTCTGGATTTCTGGGGTCCCTTGCAGAGGTTGATGTACACTGAAAACTCAGTGGAGACATATATGTATGTGTGTTCTGAACAAATTCAAAGAAACATGATCATACATGTGTATCTTGTCACCGACTTATCTATTCATTATCTGATCTTTTATCAGTTCATCAGCCAAACTCATGAATTAGAGAAAGTAATTTTCTCTATCTTCTTTAAAGAAAATCTACAACTAAATATATTGCTCAAAGTCCTTACTACTCTGGAAATTTCCCTTGAACACTATCACCATTGTAGTTAAAATAGTCTGCTATTTTACATTAACTGATTTATGTTTTAACTGGATATAGAGTATAAGAAAACCAAGTTTTTTCTGGTAGTGCAGAATGACCAATACCTTGCTTTATCTTTTAAATTCTGGAATCTCAAGCACTGGATACCATGCTCAAGGTCTTCAGAAGTATTATTTGAATGCTATTTTAATGTCAGAGTCCTGCTATGAATACAAATTATGTTCATCAAGATCAGATAAAGTCACATATACCTCTTGGGAAAGTTTATACATACTGAATTGTTGCTAGTCTCTTTCTTTGAAATTATTAACTATAATTAACAGTGGAACAGTCTGGAGTGGTATCAGCATTTATTTACTATTGGGAATCTGGAATTTGTACTTAATTTTTGTTTTACAGTCAGTGTCATAACTATTACACATCATGTACATGTATATATGTGTTTATAAAATTATATATATATACATACACACACACACACACACACACACACACACATATATATATATATATATATATATATATATATATGCAAGCTTTCTTCAAAAAATAAACCACACTTGTTTCTCCTGTAGGGAAAAATATAATTTAAACAAAAATAAGGTAATCATTGAAATTCAACATTACATATACATGTGTAATACATATATACATGAATATTTATATGTGTGAAGAGATAATACATTTACATTTATACTTAGTAAACGGTGTATAGAAAAAAGTCTCACTTCTCAAATGTCCCAATGAGGAAGAACAGAAACTAGGGTGTAATTGTTAAATAAATTGGCCACTATCTTTGTGAGCCAGGATGGATGGCAATGGCAAATTAATATTCATTGCTATATTTTATTATTTCTCCATGACTTAGCTACAGGTAATAATATAGAAAGTTCTCTATTTCACTTGAAGATACAAAACAGAACAGTATATAGGGTTCAAATAATGCTCAGGTCTATACATTTTAAGCAGTTGCTTCCCTTAAAAATAGGACACCTGTCAAGTGACTTAAAGTCAAGCAGTCCTCATGACCTTAAATTGGGTTAAAAGTAGTCAGGGGAGCATTAAAATCTAATAAATGAATAAAGGAGATGTAGAGAAAAAGATCTGGGAAATTCAGATGAAACTCTTTGGAGCTCATATTTAAGTAATGACATGCAGCACCAAAATCATCTAATCCAGTAAAGAAGGATTTTTTAAAACCAGAAATGTGTCTTTTATTTGTCCTTATAATTCACTGTAATGAAAATACAAACATATGTCTAGCTTGTAAGGAGATTGATCTCAAGACAGATGAGCAGAAAATTAGATAACATTCTTTCTTTAAGGAGTCATAAGATCTAGAAAAGGTACCTTTGAATAAGTTATTTTCACTCACAGTAGGGGGAACGGAGATTTGTGCACACTCTGACTTGCTCTACTTTTGATTCTTCATATTCATTTGCTGCAAATCATTAAACATTGTACTCCATCATTCCAAAGAGCCAGATGTGTCTGGACAAATAGCAATATTATTTGGCATTGCTGTCTAATATATAACGTTTGCTTACAGATGCTTTTCCTTTGGAATATCTGCTTATAAAGTTGTATAAACCTGGAAACAAGCAAACATACTTAGAAAAATTAGAAAAAAATTATTGATCCACATATGCACACATACATATATACAAATATATTAAGTTCTTTGAATACAGTGCCTGACTTATTGGTTGTCTACTGTATATGTGTGTGTGTGTGTATTTTATGCATTGGTATATTTGTTATAGCATATTAAAATAAACTTTTTTGAAAATAAATCATAAAGAAATTTATTTTAAAACAAAATTTTAGTATAACTATAATTTTACATTTATCAAGGACGCAAGCAAATCATGACTGATGAGGCAATGGACCCTAGAAGATAACTTGATATTGTCTTTTCTCTAAAACAGTATAATTTCTTTTACTGAAAATGGATTTTTTTCTCACAAAACATATCCTGATTATGGATCCCCCTCCCTCTACTCTTCTCAGTACTCATGCATCTCCCCTCCCTTCCTCTTCTCTCACTAGAACAAAACAGGCATCTCGGGGCTAATAATAAATAAAATATAATAATATAAAATAAAACTCACACATTATACTTGGACAAAACAAGCAAAATGAAAAAATAGAGCCCAAAAGATATTAAAGAATCAGAGATCCACTTGTTTGCAAACGCAGGAATCCCATAAAACACAAAACACAGAGGTATAATATTTGCAGAGAATCTGATTGGTACAAATTCAGGAATCTGCTATGCATGCTGTCTCAGTCTTTATGAGTTTATGAGCTTTAATGGTATGGATTTACAGAATTCTCAGAGTCCTCCAATTTTCTAGGTTCTTATATTCTCTCTGCTGTCTCTTCCCCAGGGTTCTGTAAGCCCTGAACAGAGGGAATTGATGGAAACATCTCCTCTAGGACTCAGTGCCCCAAAGTCTCTCATCCTCTGCATGTTGTCCGCCTGTGGATCTCTGTATTTGTTCCACAGCCTGTAGGAAGGAGTTTCGCTGATGATGGCAGAGCAGGACACTGATCTATGACTATAGCACAATGTCATTAGGAGTCATGAAAAACAATTTTTGATTTTCTTTGACTTGAGAGCTAAGACTAAAGATGAGAAAAAATTGAAACTATTTATACTTGGGAAATAATCCAATAAGTAACTGTGATAAAAAAAATATTTTCCAATTCTTGGTAATAGACAGGGCATTTTTCCATTTGCTTATTTTGAAGATGTTTTCTTTTCCTTGAGTTGAATAAATTCTTGTATCAAGACACCTTTTTCGTAGAGTAAGAAATTACTAAGAAATGGGTATTTTGTTCCTTCTTTTTGATAGCCCTTTAGCTTATATTTAGATGGTTATATTGTCAATAATTTTTCTGTTGGACTAGTGTCTTCCTGAGGAAAACCACAGCAACATCAAGGGACAAAAATGAAATGGAAAACAAGCAGTGTGTTGCTCCCTGAATAACAGGGCTAGAATGAGAGAGTATTCTTTCAGGCTCATAATCACTTGGGAAAGTAATTAGACTTGAGTGATTTTATCAATTTCTCCCTCCTCACCCAGAAATACTGTTGTGGAAAAAAGAAACTCAAGCAAGAATCTCTGGAGAGTTGTGTGATGGAAGAGTAGAAAGCAATTGGTTTCCCAAGTTAGAGAACTGGGAAGTTGGACTTTCTAACAGGATTTTGAGGAATTTTCAGTCCCATTTTGCAAAATCCCTGAAAACTTGATAACAGACGTAGCTAGAACCTTGAGTACTAAATTGAAAAGATATGGAGAGAGTGGACAGCCTTGACTTGTTCCTGATTTAGTGGAATCACTTTGAATTTTCCTCCCCATTGTGTTTAATTTGGTGTTGGTGGTTTTGGCTTGCTGTATAATGCCTTTTCATGTTTAGGTATGTTCCTTGTATTCCTGATCTCTCCAAGACCTTTATTATGAATGAGTGTTGGATTTTGTTGAAGGCATTTTCAGCATCTAATGATATGATCATGTGAACTTTTTCTTTCAATTTGTTATGGTGGATTCCATATGCAGATTTTTATATGTTGAACCCTCCCTGCATTTCTAGGAAGAAGCCTACTTGGTCATGGTAGATAATTTTTTCTGATGTGTTTATGGATTTGGTTTGCCAGTATTTTGTTGAGTATTTTTGCATCAATGTTCATGAGCAAGATTCATCTGTAATTCTTTTTCTTATTTTTTGCGTTTGTATGGTTTGGTTATTAGGATAACTGTAGCATCATAAAAAGGGTTTGTAGCATCATTCTCTTTCAGCTGTGTGGAACAATTTGGGAAGTATTGGTATTATCTCTTCTTTGAAATTCTAGTAGAATTCTGTGCTGATCCAATCTAGCCCTGGGCATTGTTTGGTTGGGAAATTTTTGATGACTTCTTGTATTTCCTTTGGTATTATAGGTCTATTTAAATCTTCCATCTAGTCTTGATTTAATTTTGGTATGTGGTACCTATCTAGAAAATTGTCTATTTCTTTTAAATTTTCTAATTTTGTGGAGAACAGGATTTTGAAGTATGACCTGATGATGTATTTCTTCAGTGTCTGTTATTATGTTCCCCTTTTTGTTTCTGATTTACTTAATTTGGATATTCTCTCTGTAGGCTTCTTGTCCTTTCATAGGTATGTCCTTTTCTAGGTTGGGAAGATTTTCTTTTATGATTTTGTTGAATATATTTTTCTCTTCCTTTGAGCTGTAGCTCTTCTCCTTCTTCGATCCCTATTATTCTTAGGTATGGTCTTTCCATGGTGTCCCAGATTTCCTGGATATTTTGTGTTAAGAATTTGTTGCATTTAACATTTTCTTTGTGTGATGAATCTATTTCCTCTATCATATTTTCAGTGCCTGAGATTCTCTCTTTCATCTCTTATATTCTTTTGGCTATGTTTGCATCTGTAGTTCCTGATCATTTACCCAGATTTTTCCATTTCCAGAATTTCCTCGGGTTGTGTTTTCTTTATTTTCTATATTTCAGTTTTCAAGTTTTGAACCATTTCCTTCACCTGTTTATGTGTTTTCTTTTTCTTGGCTTTCTTTCATAATTTGATAATTTCTTCTAATTTTTTGGATTCCTTTTCCTCCACTTCTTTAAGAGAATTTTTCATTTTCTTTTAAAGGGTCTCTATTATCTTCATAAAGTTATTTTTAAGATCATTTTCTTCTGCTTCATCTGCATTAGGATGTTATGTCTTGATGATGTAGGACCACTAGTTTCTGCTTTTGCCATATTGATCTTTATGTTGTTTAATATATTCTTACACTGTTGTCTACCAATTTTTTTCCTCCAATTTGTTCAGGTAGGGCCTGAGCTTCAAGTGGACCCTATTCCTCCAATTGGTTCAGGTGGAGTCTGTTTCTTAGATGTTCACTATGCTTCCAAGTACAGGTGGGGCTGTGTCTCTGGAGGTTGCTGATGTGGCTCTGGGGTTCCTCTAGATCCAGGTGGGGCCTTGACTCTGTGTGTAGCTCCTCTAAATTTAGTCGGGCCCAAATTGGTTGCAAATGTGCTGGTGGGTGGTTGGGCATGTGAGGAGGCTGCTCCAAGGTCTCTGGGGGCTCTAAGGGTGGAGGTAGGGTATAGGATGAGCCTCAGGGGGCTGGGTCCTAGATAGCAGGGCCCTACAACCATGAACCCAGGCACTTGGCTCTCCATGTTCGGTCAGCACCAAGGAGTCACTGGTCACAGATGCATCGGAAGCTTTAATTTTTACTTTTAACTTTTGAAGCACACAGTATTCAAAATGGGAATTAGATGCAGGTGTATATTTATCATTATGATAATACTATTGTAATAATATAGTTTTGAAAATTATACAAAGTACCAATATTGGTAATAATCTTATATCGTGTGTGATTTATTGCCATTGAAATCTGCAAGGAAATCTTGTTTTTAAACATTTCTCCCTTGGATGACTCCGGGGACAATATATGTAACATTGTAAGAGCCTGAAAGGATGGAATACATTTTGCTTTCACTTTGGGCATTATGTGATCCCAAACATTATCCCTTTCCAAAGAAGTTCTGCATAAAGGATATCTGGGGTACAATTGGGTAAGAGAGCTTTATGAAGTTGTTTTAATTATAAATGAAGAACCTTAAGTTGAAATATAAAAAGAAAAATCTAATATATCTACTGCCTTTGTGTAGAGTGTGTGTGTGTGTGTGTGTGTGTGTGTGTATGTGTGTGTGTGTGTGTATGTGTGTGTGTGTGTGTTTTCCTGTTCTTTGTGGATGTTGAAAGGAAATTTAATGGGAGCAGAGAGACTGAGCAAGTAAAGATAACATATTAAGTCAAGTTAAATGATTTCTAGTGAAATGCAGCATTGCTTTAACAAATCTTAAAATAATGTGTGATTTACATGAGTAAATGTGCAACATGTTTTTGAATAAAGTAAAAGAACCATGTTTTGGATTGAGTCTGCAATGATGACTTCTCCAGATAGTATCGGAAATAGGTTTTGCCATGAATGAGTTGGGCTAATTCTGGCTTATTTATACTCCACATATGTCAGGTAGCCCTTGTAATTTGAAACAATGAAACAGAAATAAATCTTTCATTTTTTGAATCCTCTTACTTTTCTTCTGGGAACCAACTACTATAAAATACTGTTTTGTTGCTGTTCATTTTAGCATTTTTCTTTTGCCTCTGTATTTCTGTGAGCCAATGCTGAGTACCTTTTGTGCTTTCTGAATGTTAAATAGTGCTTAGAAAACACAAGAATAGAGTTTAAATTTTATAAATTAGACACAGTGTCAATAACTTTCATAATTTTAATTATCTCAGTGAGTTGTTTTACTCAATGCAACTTTTCCCCCCTTATGTTAAACAAAACAACTCTTTTACATGGAAACATATGTGAATAAGTTTAGTATTTAATATATGTAATATGTAAAACACCAGTTTGTGTGCTAAACATTCTCTTGATGGCAAGGAAAGACATTTTTGAAAGAAGGAATTTGTTATGAAAATAAAGTTTTCTAATATAATTTTGGCAGTACTCTATGTATATCTGACTCATGACTTTCACAATAACTTCGGTAACATGGTTGCTGTGATCTGTATTTCTTTTTTATGTATATTACTCTGATTCTTTTTCTCAGTCACCTGCTAACTTATCACCAGTCATCAAAATGAATTACAGCCAGATCCCTATTATCTGGTCATTGTGAAGTACACTTTTTCATTAAAGGTAAGACTACAGTTTTAGAAAAAATATAAAGTCATTATTTACCTTTACAAGAACAGCTGTAAATTTTGCTGAGAGTGTTGAACACACTAACGCTACTTCTGCAGAGAGCCCTTGAAAATCTTCAGCTTTGTTCTTGTTGATCTAAAGGCCCTGTGAAAATACTGCTCTACCGCTGAAGAGGAAGCCTGTCTATTGAACTCCCCTGGCATCAGCTCTTTCGATTTCTAACCAGCAGGCATTGCTAGAGCATGCTGTGTGCTCATATTCCCAGCTTTGATAATGCAGAGGGGAAGAGGCAAAGAATCTCCAGGTCCAGACAGACATGCTGTTCTTGCCAGAAATAGTACTAATATCCTGGCTTTCTGGTTTATTCTTAACTCCAGTTTTCTCTTATTCACTCATATAATCTCAACCTTTAATTCAATTTTATGATTACCTAGGAGGGTAATGTGGACATATGAATTAAATAGGCATAGTAATTTGGAAAGTCTTTTAATTATAAAACATCAGTTTTACCAAATAGAATTGTACAGTATCTTATTAAATGATGTGCTATTATCAGAAAATTCATATTCTATATTTGACCAATGTGACAGAAAGCAGTTATCAAATGTCTACATGATTCTTTCTTATGTATTTAAAATGATTGCTGTTACTATGCAACTCGTGCATCATATATGTAAATTATTGACTAACCTTATATATCATTCTTCTCTTATAAGATATTAATAAAATCACTGTTAATAGATTGTGATCAAGATGGTGGTGGGTTAGATTCCCAGGAATGAAACAACTCACCAAAGAAAGAAGAAAACTAAATGTTGTTTCCTCACCAAACTACTGTTATAAAAGCTCAAATAACCAGAGAGGGACTATATCACCTGACATTAGTATACCATTGTTAGAAAACACAATCATGATGAGAGGAGGGGGTTATTTGTTTCCCCTTTACTCCATAGCAACCAATGCAGCAAAGAGAATCAGAAATGGAGTAAACATGGGATTTTGCAATAGGACCCCTTTCGACAGAGAGACACCCATCAGAAAATTTTGAGCCTCTAGACCTCTGGACAATCAGACACCTGCTCTCATGTTTCAGCCTGTAATACCCCAACTAAAACATGAGCAAAGCCCTCTTGAGACACTTCCCATCTTTATTCCTGAGAGACTGAGATATAGCAGCATAGCAGCCGCCTATATAATCAGATTAGCTTCATTACCCTTCTCCCAATAAATGACCACAATAGCTAATAAAACTTCCCAGCAGTCATGGAAAGGAAGGAAAGAAATATTGTCCTAGTACACATTGAGGGCTAAGCATACCTAAAACAGGGAGGATCCAAATGGCCCAGTCTCTAGGCTGTGCCCATAAATTGATCTTCTAGATCAGCACTGGAGCCAAGTGGAGATCTGTAGTTTTCAACCAGCTCAGCCAGAATAATGTGTGGCTGCTTACAACAGTTTGGGCCACAGTTTCCACTTAATGCAAAAGATACCCACAGAAGCATGGACTTTTGTGTATTCCAGTGCTGTCTTGGTTTAGGTATGAATCATTTTCTAGAAGCATCACATTGTTCCCCAGCCCATCCATTTCCATCCTTGCCAGCACACTAGTCAAAAAGTAAAGTAAGCTTGGAGCAGAGGACTAGGTCTTCCCTGATTAGGTACTCATATCAATGAAATTTTATGATGCCCTAGCCCAAAGTGGTGATTCTTTCCTGATGTTTTTAACGTATTTAAAAAAAATTAATAAGATTACATCATTTGTCCCTTACCTTTCTTTGGTCCAAATATTTCCATATTCCCTTACTCACTCTCTTTCAAGTTTTTGTCTTTTTTTCTTTAATTATTGTTATATGTGATTTTCTCTTGGTGTGTCCACAGATAGGGGCTTCTAGGATTTAAGCTTTTTATGGTCCTTTTCTATCTTATTCTGAAGAACACATGCCTGGTCAACCTTGGTATGTATCCATCTTCATCAAGAATATTTGCTTTTAACTTTAAAACTTTTTCCACTGATATTTTTGTCATAGATTGGTTTTGTTACTGGTGGGATATTCACCATATGACAAATATGAGGAAGATATCCTCTCTTCATCTTTGCTTTAAAAAATATTTTATTAAGAATTTCTGCTAGGTTTTTTTATAACATGATTTAGGATGCCATTGAAATTAGAACAATCATCAGTTTCTTTATTACAAGTTGATTCATGGTCAACCTTGGTATGTTCTTCAGAGTAAGATAGAAAAAAATTCCCAATATCCTATTTACCATGAACTGACGTGTTCCTGCTACAATCAGAGGAGGATGCTTATTCATTTATCAGTCACCCAGGCTCCCAAAATAGTTACACTGAAATCTGCACTAGTTGCAATACTGTTTGGCCAATAGCTTAAGTATGTTTCTAGCTAACTCATATCTTAAATTAACCATTTTCTATTAATCTGTATGTTGAAACAGATTAATCTGTGGTTTACCTGCAAGGTTCTGGTGGACTCCAGTAGAGGTGTCTGTCTCCTGTGGTGGCTTCTCCTATTACTCCCCCTACTCTCTCTCTACATCTCTGTTTGAGTTTCCATTCTGGTTTTACTCTGTTTAAGCAATTGTGTGAAAGCAGCTTTATTCATTAACCAATGAAAGCAATACATATACAGAAGGACTTCCCACACCATACTTCCTCAAAACTGTACCAAACACCAATTCAAAGTACATACAACAAACTCAGTTACAATCTCAAGAGTCTATACTGAAAGAAAATCATGAAAAAAATACCTCACAAATGATACAGAAAAGAAGGTAGGAATTATCACATTATGCCACTTTAAAAAAAAGGTTTAAGTCAAAAGAATTACATAAAAAGTACAAAGGAAAACCATTCTGTCATGACATAGGCATCAATTCTGTAAGAGGATACAACTGACACTATTATAGTAAAGCTTATATAAACAAGCAAATATGACTAAAATTGAAGAGAGATCCTAATGCAATAATAATAGGTGTATTGTCACTTAATCTTGGTCAATTAAATGATATACAAAAAGAGTGTAATAACGAAACTGATGGTTGTCCTACTTTCAATGACATCCTAAATCATGTTATAAAAAAAACCTAGCAGAAATTTCTAATGAAATATTTTTTAAAAACAAAGATGAGGAGAGGAGATTTTCCCCATATTTGCCATATGGTGAATATTCCACTGGTAACAAAATCAATCTATAACAAAAATATAAGTGGAAAAATTTTGAAGTTAAATGTAAATATTCATGATGAAGATGGATACAAAATTCCATAGAACACTATCCACAGGCAAAGCAATTAGCAAATTACAAAGGTAGTTAGTTAAGATTCAACTCAAAGGTGCAATGATGGTCCCTAGGAACATGTCTAGATACAGTATATCTACAGTTTAAGTTCAAATAACATGATCATCTGATTTGATGAAGTTTAGCATCCCATCGTGGTAAAATTCTCTGGGTAAAATCAATCCAGAAGGAATTTACCTCAACCTAATGCATGCCATGTATATAACATCTGATGTTAAACTTAATGGAGGGAAGATGAAATGTTCTTCTCTGATATCTCTAACAAGACCAAAAAGCTCACTTTCACCAGAGTTGTTCAGCGTAGTACTGGAAGATGGATGCCAGCAGACAGAACTAAAGAACATCCCAAAGAGAAAGGCAAAAATAAAACAGTCACTGATTGTAGATAACATGATTTCAAATATAAAATGTTCAAAAGACTCTATTCCCAACTATATAGTTGTATTTGATAAAGCTAAGAGCACAAATTAAAGAAGGGATTATAATTTTCAATAAATCATGATAGAGACATTGATAGGTATAGGAAGAAGAAATATAATCCTCTATGAAAGGTGATTGAAAATAGATTAAACTGTTTAAAATAAAAACCGAACTTAAGAAAACAGTATAAAGAAATATGAAAAATATTTTAGGAACACTTTTAATTAAATAACTCTAAAATAAAGGACAATACATCAAAAAGGACAAATGAAATTACAAATAATTAAAAATGTTCCTGAAAATAATGGAAAAATAATTGATAGAGTGCAAAGTCAGATTACAGAATGGAAGATGACACATATATGCCTGACAAGAGGTTGATTATCTAGAAAGCTCAAGAAACTCAACTAAATGGCAAAATGTATTCTAAAAGATCTTATAAAATATGCAGTTTTACTAGACATTTCCCAAAGGAAAATGTTCAGATCTTTAATAGCTACTACTCAAAATTTTTATCTTCATTGATTATTTTGAAAATGAAAATCAAAACTGCAAATATCTATTACCTCACTCAAGAAACAATTGTAAAACTTATATATATATATATATATATATATATATATATATATATATATATGATAACACACTTTGACAGGATACGAAGAAAAAGACATTGTTCCATGTTGGGGACAAGCTCAAACAAAAAACACTTCTCACCAGGGTAGAGGCATGGGAAGAACACAAATCACATGATTGTATTGGGAGGGAGTTTTAGGATCAGTCAAATCTGAAAATCACCCTCCTTTTTTGTTGGAGCTGTTCCCCAACAGTTCCTTGTAACTGTGGTTGGTAATGTGAATTATTATAATCATTTTAGGAAATAAAAGGGTTTCTCAAAAAAGAAACATATAAATACTAGATTATAAAATTATATAGTAATGAATTAGTACACATATTTGTGTATATATTAAGTACACATATTTGTGTATATAATAATATAATATATAACATATATTAAGTGATAAAACCTTAGTTAATTTTATGATTATGTATATGTATATATATATATATATATATACATACATATACACACACAGTCATTCTCACTGCTTAGTATGCTGTGGGACACTGCATTCCCAATTTTATTGTAGCATTAGACTGCATAACGCAAATGATGTATGTATCTGTCAGCTCATGAATTAATTGAGGCAAGGTAGTAGAACCCACATTCAATATAACTTATTAACTTATAATGATGTCAAAATTCTATTATTTGTAGTGAGGCACATGGTGTTCGATAGTTTATTAAGAGACTATGTCAGGCACAGAAAGGCAAATATTGCATGGTCCCAGTCACGTGGTTTCTAACAAAGTTGATATCATAAGGGTTTATTGCAAAATGATAGATCAGGGACTAGGAAGGGAGCAATGAAGTAGGGTATCTGGAGAGTACGATTAACAGGTACTAAATTATAGTTTTATGAGAGAAACATATTCTGGCATATGGTTTGCATATCAAGGAGACTAAAGGTAATAAAAACATTTATAATGTATGACAATATTATTTATACATTATATAATCACTTCAAGGAAATGATATATATATCGATATTATATATGTTATGTATTTACAAAATAAATGTTTATGGAGTTAAATAAATTTATTCTGATTTGAATAACATGAATGTTTATTTATATCAAAGCAGGGTAATTTTTGTCATTACAGTGTAAATTTTAATGGGTCAAGTAAAAATGTTAGAATGGAAATGTAAAAACCCCTAGTAGTTAAATTTATTTCAAGATTATCTTCAGAAATGCTATTCCTAAATGACATTTGACAAGAAGCCATGAAATGACTTCAGTTATTATTTAATTATATCTCTTAAATAATTTAGTATAGCATGCACAAATTCTCAAAATTAAAGATGTAGAATGTAAAATCTTTTACTGGGGCTTAAGTGCAATTTAAAATAGCCCTTAACAATTATACGGCCTCTGGTATAGCACTCCCGCGCATACATATTTTCTGTGCTCATCAATAATGAATACTGTTTTCCATCCTCATTCCCTAAGTGGCAAAAGTTGTAACCCTGCCATTGCATTATCGTGGACTCCAGTTGAGAGAGCCCAAAGAGCCATTTCTTTGACTGGAAGGCAAATAAAATATTTCTTAGTGAAAAACACTGTTCTTTTATTTTACACAATTAGCTCTTATTGATATTAAATGTTGCAATACTGTGGAGTTGATTTAATATTCTAAGCCTGAGGTAGAATTATTTGGGATTCAATTAAGAGATGAATCTACTCAATGATGAGAAGCATTTTGAATTGTAATACAAACAGGAAGAAATGTTCAGTTTGCTTATTCGATATTAAGGTTTATATTTTATTTAACATCGTTGTTATTTTTGGATATTTTCAGCAATGTGCGGAGAAAACCTAAAGAATAGGAGAACATAGCACTAAACTTTAATTTTAACAATGGGCTCATGTCTAAAATACAGAAGAAACAACAAAAATGCAATATAAACAATAAACAAATAAAAATGATCTAATTTTAAAATGGGCAAAAGGGAGTTTTCTGAATAGAAAAAAGATTTGGACTATCATTTACAACCACTGAACTGTAATATGCAAATCCACCAACACAGAAATAAATGTTTTTCCTACACAATAACAAATATGTAAACACTTCAATAATACATAATCACACAGTGATGAATAAACAAAGGAACAAAAATACATAAATTTATTCCTGAAATAATGTATTTTTATTAGAGGCTAGAGAAAGCACACAACAATGCTTTATCATTATATCCTTATTGAAAACCTGACCTGAAAAATTTATTCCTAGAAAGATGATTACTAAACATTACATAGGTGCTATGCTCACTGATGAAACAGTTTAGTCTACTTTAAGAGCAAAAGAGAGCCATCACTTCATATCTCCTTTTCTACAAATCTTGCTGTTTTAAATGTTTGTGTGTGCACGCACGCACATGTGTGTGTATGTGTTTGTGTGTGTGTGATATGCACATGTGTATACAGGGTTAGAAGATTTTAATATTTATATGTTTGGTTTCTTCCAGTCATGAAATATTTTAAGAAATTATACATATATTCAATATGCCAAAAATTCATTTTGTATATTTGTTTTAATGTACACCAACTACTAAAACATTTTATTTAACCTTATAAATATAGCACAACTCACAAACCATTCCTCTTGATGCTAGTGAATATTTTTCCTGGACTGGCCTTTAGATAGTCTTGTACTTATATTTTTAGAGACTGTGAAGTCTCTTCAGATGAGTTTTGAAAGAGTAAAGGTTCTAATTAAACTTTCTAATATTTCATATTAATATATATGTGAGTTAGAGCAATATTAAATAATCAACCCAGGCTATTTCTATAATTTTGTGAGTTTATTGTTTTGTAAAGAGATATTTTATAGTCAAATTGTATAGATAGATGTACTCTAAATAATAATATTCCAACCTAAATAAGTCCTAACATATATTATCCTTTATTTTATTATATACACTGGTGTAGTTACTTGTGTCATTTATATTAAAACAATAGAAATATCACATAAAAATATGCTGTTTGTGCTAGAAAAATGGCTCAGCATTAAGGAGTACCTGTTGATCCTAACTCATGTCCTGGAAGCCACATCAGGCAGCCCACAGTCATCTCTACCTTCAGCTCGAAGGGACTGGAAACCTCTGATCTCCACAGCACTTCTTCTCAAGTACATATACCCACTGCTAGATGCATATATCTACATGTAATTAGAACCAGAATTTTAAACGTGCTATTGGAATTTATTTCAAGTCTGCTTTCACTAATGCCACAATTAACATGACATCTCTGAGGTTATAGCTTTACTCGCCTATGTTGATAAATGTTGATAAACATAAATCATCTATTAGTTGGTATTTTCATTCATTCAGGCTTAAGTAGAAAGATATTACATTGCAGATTAATGTCAAATGTGTAGTACACTATATATAATGAGACAGAGAATATCACTAAAATCTTGGCAAATGTCTTCCAAATTGAAAGCCTGTTTTATGAGTCAGTGCATATATTTTTCAAATAATTGAAAAGTGATTACATTCTTATTTCACTCTTGTCTCAATGATTAATGAAGGTGGAATTATCAACCAATAGTTACTTCAAAACTATTACACTTACTGATTAATTTCAACCAAGGTTGGTTAACCTATATTGGTTTTATATTTCTCATATTTTAAGAAATATATATTTACTCATTTTACAACCCAAACTCAGTTTACCCTCCTCTTGTCATTCTCTCCCCCACACTTCCTCTGCTCCTTCCCCATCTATAATTCCCCTGGTTCTATCCAGAAAAGTGCGGGCCTTGCAATGGGTATCACCAAAGTATGGCATATCAAGATTCCGTAAGACTGAGAATTTCGGGGCTGGAGAGATGGGCTCAGGGGTTAAGAGCATTGCCTGCTCTTCCAAAGGTCTTGAGTTCAATTCCCAGCAACCACATGGTGGCTCACAAACATCTGAAATGAGGTCTGGTGCCCTCTTCTGGCCTGCACACACACACACAGACAGAATATTGTATATATAATAAATAAATAAATATTTTTTAAAAAGACTAAGAATTTCTCTTTATATTTTTATAATGAATTAATTAGATACAGTCTATAACAAACAGAATTATATGCACTATGTTGACATTTGGGCATATATATTTATATGTCTAAGTTTATTTTTCAGAGAGATTCTGTAAAATATTTTTTAAAATGTATACAGCTTTAAGCAGTAGTACATTAGTTACTTTTATGTCAATAACAACTCTTATTTACTTCTTGATATCTTTAGTGACATATTTATCATTAAACAGCATGTTGTTTAATCTCCATGGGCTTGTATATTTTCTGTGTTTTCTATTGCTTTCTATTGTTTTTTCCCATTGCTTTAAGATAGAATACAAGAAGTTATATCAATTTGCTTATGTTTGTTGACATTTACTTTGTATTCTAAAATGTGGTTAATTTTGGAGACTGTTCCATGAGGTACTGAGTAGGATATATTCTTTGGGTTTGGGGTAGAATACTCTGAAATAATTTATTAGATCTATTTGATTTGTGATGTCATTTAACTCCAATGTTCTGTTTAGTTTTCATCTAGATGACCTACTTATTTGTTAACATGGATTACTGAAAGGATCATCTATAACTATTTGAGATAATTGTAATTTTACATTGAAGAGTATTTGTTTTGTGGGATGTGCTGCTCCTGTGTTTGATGTATGTGTTTTAGGACTCTAATATCCTCTTAGTGTACTATTTCCTTAATAAAAACGCAGTGACCGTTTTCTCCTTGCCTGACCTTTCCTGACTTGTATTATATTGAAGTCTATTTTTTATATAGTGAAATGTCTATAGCAGTTTATTTCTTAGTTTCTTCTGCTTAGAATCTCCTTTTCAATTCAGTTACCTTAAGGTAGCTTATGTCATTGGTGGTGAGATATGTTTCTTGGATGAAGCAAAAGGCTGATTTCTGTTTTCTAATCCAATCTTTTGGTTTGTCTCTTTATTGAGTTATTAAGAATGTTAATCTTTGAAATTGTTATTGAAAGCTGTATCTTAATTCCTGTTAATTTTTTGATTCTGTGGTGTTCTCTTCAAACTGTTTCAATTAACTTTTAGGGTATTGTTTATTAGTCCCTCATGAACCTTATATTGTGTTTATCCATCTTTTTAATTAAAAGCATGCATTCCTCTATTCTCTATATAGTTTAGTTGCCAAAAATCCTTTAATCAGCTCTTATTGTGGAAAATTTTTCTTTATCTTCTTTCAATTTTAATGGATTGTTTTGATGGGTATAATTTTTTGTTGTTGAAAGTTGTTGTCAATCATAATTTGTCATCCAGTTTTCAAACCGTTTATGCCTTTAAAATATTCCATAGAATAAAGTAGTAATTTTATGTATCTTCCTTTGTATTTGACCGACCCTTCTTTTTTGTACCTTCTAATGCCACCCTCCTCTTTTCTGTGGTTTTGGTGTTTTAACTATGTTATGCTAAGGGTAGTTTCTTTTTTGTCTTATCCATTTTTTGTTCTGTATGAATCTTGTACATGGGTGGGTATTTATAGTTCTTGATTTGGAGAAATGTCTATGTAATTTTTTTAAAAAAAAGATTTATATATTATGTATACAGTGTTTTGCCTGCATGTATGCTTACACACCAGAAGAGGCACCAGAACTCAATACAGATGGTTGTGAGCCACCATGTGGTTGCTCTATGTAATTTTATAGAGAATATCTCTGTGACTATGGTAGTTTTCTCCTTCTTACATGCATATATTTCAAAGTTCAGGCCTTTTTTTTAAAAAATCTTCCAAGTTGTAAGTATAAGTTTCCGGGATTTTGTTTTATTTTATACTAGTGTTATTGGTATTGGTTTTGTTTATTATTGTTTGCTGTTCCTTTAAATTTGTCGTTAATACTTCCGAGTGATCCAATATTGCACAGTCCAGTACACCAGACTTTTTTCCTGGTATTTGATGAGGTCAGAAGAACACCTTGGGATTGGAATTACAGATGGCTGTAAACCACCACATGGATTTGGGCAATTAAACTCAGATTCTCTGAATGAATAAGCAATGCTTACAGCTGCCAAGCCATCTCTCCAACCTCAATTTGGTTATTTTTTAATTGGGTTATTTATTTTATATTGCTATTGAGTTTAGTTTAGTGTGGTGTGCATATGTGTATATGTGTGGGTGGATGTATTTGTGTGTGTCCATGTGTATGTGTATGTGTAAATGTTTATCTCTGAGTATAAATTCAGGTCAACTCCTCTATAACTCTCCATCTTTTTCCTCCAAATCAGAGTCTTGTGAAGAACATGGAACAAGCATTTTATAACTAAGTTACAGTACATGAGTCCCACCAAAGCTGTCTCTGTTCCACTTAGTGTTGGGATATGCGATAAAGCCTGACTGTGTGGAAGTGGTGGGATTCAAACTCTAGGCCTGATGTTTCTACATCAAGAACTCTTAATTGCCAAGCCATCTTTTAAGCTCACTATTGAGTTTAAGAATTAATTATAGATATGGAAGCCATTTCTTTGTCCTATGTGTATTTACAAGCATTTCTTCCCTTTGGAAGTATATTTCTTTGCTCTGTTTCTTTTGCTGTGCCAAAAGCTTTTTGTTGTTGTTTAAGATATTCCCAATTTTCTACTTTTATATCAGTATGTTATATTTTTGAGATGTTATGAAATACAGTGCACGTTCCAAATTCTGGAAATATTATGTGGTTTCTTCTTAGAATATGGTTCAACATTAAATATTTCACTTATTTTTAGTTTCAAGCTTGTGAAAGATGGATGTATAATTTTCTTCTGATACTTGTAGACAACTAATTTTCCCATCACTATTTACTAAAACATTGTTTGGAGTATTTTTTTGCCACTGCAGTTAAAATGCAGTTTTTGTATATCCACATTATGCTTCTGGGCTCTTCATTCTTTTCTATTTATACATTTGAATTTATACCAATGTACACAGTGATTGTTACCAATTAGCAGTAAGTCTTCTGTGATGTCTCCTATATTGCTCTTAGCTGTTAGCTGCTATTTTTCATTTATATTAAATTTAAATTTTAGGATTATTTCTAATGCTCCATGGATATAGTAAATATGATTTTATTTTTAGATAATACACATTTTGTAAATATTTTTTCAAATCTATACCATGCTACAATATCTAATGATCAATTTTATTGTTCTAAATTTAAATTATGGTGAATATAGAAGGTGTTTTTTAAGGCTACAGACCTACTCATATGTAATATACATATATATGCAAAGTATAGTTAGATTTTATCTTATATAATATTTTATTTACTTAACTGACTGCATCTTCATTATCTTTTTGTATATGAAATGTTACTGAGGCAAATTTTCACTGCATGACCCAGACTGTCTTCATATTTTCCTGTAGCCAAGACTTGTTTCAAACTCAAATATTTTTGCATGAAAACTATGCACATGTTCTATATAAATAGTCTATACTTTCACTTTTCAGTATGTATATTATATGTATATGCAATACACACTACAGAAGAACAAAACATTCATCATGCAAAACCTTATCATGTATGTTTCTATTTCTCTTTGTTTTCCCGTTATTTTATATAACTTTATAATTTTCAATGTATTCTATGACAAAAATCTGATATTAAATTTGATGCAGAAATGCAAAGAGGGGCCCTTGTTCTGTTTAAGTTTGCCATGAGTTGAAATTTTAAGTTTCAGGACAATTCAGTGTATCTAACAGCAGATACTATTGTAATTGTTATTAATGACAAAGGAAACTTTTAAAATGAACACTAGTTGACATTAACAACTCACACACACAAACCACACAGAGAGAGAAAGAGAGAGGAGAAACAGAGAGATATATAGAGAAAGACAGAGAAACTGTATAATATATATATATATATATATATATATATATATATATATATATATATATACAGAAACTATATTAATTGCAATACTATTTGACCAATAGCTTAAGTGTATTTCTGGATAACTCTTATATTTTAAATTAATCCATTTCCATTATATAATATTTCACCATAAGACTTGTGGTTTGCTGGCAAGGTCCAGTGTGTCTATCTCCTGCTGTGGGTACATACATGGCATCCCACTGACTCCGCCTTCGTTCTCCCAGCATTCAGTTTAGGTTTCCTACCTATCTCTACTTTGTCCTATCAAAGGCCAAAATAGCTTCTTTATTCATTAACCAATAAAAACAGCACATAAAGAGAAGGACTCCCCACATCATGTGATACATAGACATAAATGTAGGAAAAACACCTATGCATATAAAATATTCAAAAATCTAATAAAAAATACCACTAGCACTTTCATTAGGGTTTTATAGACATTGAGAAGACATAAGAGTGAATCCACAAAGATGTAATATATAATACGTATAGAAAATTTAAAATATATGTTCAAGATTTATTAAGTCTTTTTGTTGGCTGACATACCTTTCTTTCTGTCTTTCTTTCCCTCTCTCTCCTTCTCTCTCTTCTTTCTTTTCAAAAAACTATCTTTTTTCATTTAAAAAATTAATCCCAGTTCCCACTCCCTTCCCTCCTCCCATTCCCTCTACCTTCCCTCCCTTACCAACCTTCATCCACTCCTCAAACAGGGTAAAAGGTTCCTTTGTAAAATAGTCTAAGTTGTGTCAAAATGACATTTAAAATCAATCTCTATATTCATGCCCTTGAGAAACTTGAAATACATACATACTACATTAAAAACTATAACTCCCACCTATTTCCAGTCTTATACTAATTTCATGATGTAAAACACAATTCAACTTTAAAAGGTTCAACTTTCCCCTGGAAATAAGCATTAATCCCTACCCACAATACAACAGTGTAATAACAAATGGCTTTCCAGGATTTCTCCAGATCTTTGCACTGGACGGGGACTCGTGGTTGGTATCTTGTGGCAGATATGACACTCAGTTCCATTTATAATAAGATTGCTTTTCATAATTAGAAATACTGGTTATTGAGCCATATATATGCATCCTTCATCTTTGCCATCATGACCACTATTTTTATTGGCCTATTAGACAGTGACATGAGTGGCTGAGGAAAGAGACTGTTTGCTGAATGGATCATGCTGTTGACTTGGCTACTGAACTCCTCTCCTGAAATTACCTTTTGGTTAACAGTTACATGAGACACAAATAACTCACGTATCTTCATATCCTTTGATAGTTCTATCCATGTGCTTTCCAAATGCTTCTGGCTACCCACAAATCTGGTCACTTAACCTTACAAGCAAAAAAAGAAGAAGAGGAAGAAGAAGAAGAAGAAGAAGAAGAAGAAGAAGAAGAAGAAGAAGAAGAAGAAGAAGAAGAAGAAGAAGAAGAAGAAGAAGAAGAAGAAGAAGAAGAAGAAGAGCAAAGCTCCTGTGTGGATATGAGCACTGCCAAATGTCACAGAAAAAAAAGTTCTTTAATGCTGCAGTTGTCTACCAGCCAGTACCTAAATAATGTTCAGAAACATATGCAAATCAAGCTTTATTCATCTCTTCCCCAATCGTCCAATCATATGGAACACTCCTTGAGAACAAAAATGGATTCTTAGAGACAGGGTCTTTGTAAGAAAAAAAAAATTGAACAACTAACCATAGGAATTCAGGCAAATTTTTTTGTAAACTTACCTACTGGGGAACAATTTTGTATATACCACCTCAATTTTATGATGATTTGCTCCTATGTACATACAATTTTATGGAATGATTCCTTAGATAACACCCACTAATGATGGGTAGCTAAGGTCTCATGGTACCTGAGTAGCCCATCATCAATAATTCAGTCCACTAAAGTGGACTAGTATGAGAGGTGTGTTCTGGGAAAAGTTTTTGTATACTGTAGAGATGTGTCTATGTCAAGGCACCTTCTGACGGGTTTAATAAAGAACTGAATAGCCAATAGCTAGGGTGGAGAGGATAAGGAGGGGCTTCCAGGAAGAGATAGAAACTCTGGGAAGAAGAAAGGCTAGACTCATTATCCATACACAGAGGAAGTGGAACGTATGGTACTGAGCAGCAGTAAAGAGCTGTATAGCTGAATGCAAATTAATATTAATGGGTTAATTTAAGTTTGAAGAGAGAGTTGGGAACAAAACTTAGCTGAGGCCAAATTTTCATACATAATAAGAAGTCTCCATGTCGTTCTTTGGGAGCTGGTCGTAAAAAGAAAGTCTGCCTGCAGAGCTCTCTATCAAAGGGAGACTAGTTATCTACAGAAGGCTGGGCCTAGCCCTAAAGTCCAAAGGACCTATATTATGGTTAATATATGGAGGCCTGCAACAGATTCCAAGCAATGTCCCCATATGCCACCTACACTTGGAATACCATGAGGCCTGCTGAATCATTTGTCTCAAATGGTAGGATAGACTGGATAGCAGCCTGAAACGATTAAAGAGCCTTATTCTGTTCCAGGCCCCTCTGTTGGGGACCAGCCCCAACAAAAAAACATTTCTTACTAGGGTAATGACATGAGGAAAATAAAGACACAATTCACACAATAATATTGGGAGGGGAGGGGTTTTCAAGGGTTATGCAGATCCCTAAATTACCCTCGTTTATTTTTCCAGCAGCTTTTATATCAGTGTAAACTGGGAAAGCAGGTAACAAAAAGCTTCATTAACATTCAGTTGCCAAGGTAGCGGGAATGACTCAAGTCACATTTTATTTACATCCACTTGGTCATGTAGGCAGAAAACACCTCTTTCCCAAGTGACCTCATAGTTACAACGGCAGGAGCAGAATCACATTAGCATGTCCTGGCACCTCAGGTTGGCAAGGAGTTTGCTTTACTTCAAAAGAGCCAGTCAAACCCCTCCTATGTGGAAGGTGCAAATTGTGCCTGTAAGTCACTCAGATTCTCTGACCCCCGACCGTGTGAGATATGGGCCTGCATTTCTCCGCCCTACACCCCTCTTAAAACCATCACTATTCTGAATCACTTGAATCTGTGCCAGATCTAAAGTGAGGACTATGCTGCTTTCAAAATCCATGGAGGCCCAGTGAACCCAGTGAACAATGAGAGACTATTTCCTAGTCGTGGAATGGACCAGGTACAGAACCTTATTTCCACTTTGAACTGAATATTTCTACATGCCTCACACCACTGGACACCTAGAAATGTCACTGTGCTAGAAGGTCATTTAATTTTGGTTGAGTTTATTTTCTATCCTCTGATTCACACATGTTTTATCAATGAGTCAAGAGTATCTGCTGCCTCCTGCCCATTTGGCCAACCCAGCATAGCATCATTAATGTAGGGTACTAGTGTGGTACTTGTTTAAGATGTAAATAACCAAGATCTCTTGAAAAGCACTTTTGACACAAGGGTGAGAAATTTATATATTCCTGAGGTTAAAATGTGAAGTTACATATCTCCCCTTGTTAGCTAAAGCAGACGTTGTCCTATGGTCTCTATAAATAGGTTTTGAAAGGGACGATTGTTGTGAGGTTAATAGCTGCATATGGTGTATCAGGATATGGATGGAAACCACATCTGAGACAAAAGCTGCATTTTGAATCAGTACTTGATTAAATTTGTGATAGTCAGTTGAGCTGTCACTACCCATGGTCTCTCTTCTCCTTAAGTCAAATAGGAGAACTAAACAGAGAAGTAGAAAGAACCAAAAATTCTATTGCATTAGATATTTCTGTTGTTGTTGTTGATGATGATGATGAAGAAGAAGATGATGATGATGATGATGATGATGATGATACAGATCTGCATGTTTTGTCCCTTCTGTATAAGCCAAATAGGAGGACTAAACAGATGTAGTGATAACCATCACTGCTACACCACATCTTCCATGCCTTTGGCTGTGGTACTAGTATTCTATAATCCTCCCAGGGATTTGATATTGTTTGGGGCTCATTATTTTCCGTGGATGAGTCAGTTTTGATTGCTCCTATTTGGTTTTCCTAACCATAATAATCTTCACTCCACCAGTCAGAATATCAATGTGAAGATTCTTTAAATTCTAGGGTTTCTGACTTCAGGATGAATTTGGGATACACAGGACCCATTATGTATCAGACTAGCCAAGGTGCCACTGATCACCTGACCTCAGAAGCCCTAGTTTAATTGGAAGAAAACAATGCTTTTGGAGGTCTCTTGCAATCAGAGTCAAATTAGAATTAATGTCAGAGAGGCCCCAGAAATTATGATTATCTCTTTTTCCCTATTCACAGTTACTATAGACAAAGAACTTAGGTCCTTCTGAAAAAGGAGAAAAGATGGGTTAATAGTAAAATGATTGTCACATGTACTTCCTACCAGGTACTTGGCCTTTCCTTCATTCAAGGAGGTCTGAATCTGAAACCTGAATCAAGTCTCAAAATTGGTCAGTGGGCCGTGATTCTCTGCTGTTCTGGTAAAATATAGCTTTCTTTCATTTATTCCAAAGTTTTTTTGGCTTATGAAGATCAAAGAGAAACTTAGTAGTCTTCTTATCTATTCAGGAAATGCCATGCTTAGCTATCAGGTACCAGAGGCAGGCTATTACAGATGTTTCTTGCTCGTACTTCACACTAGGATAACAGTATTCTTCTCATATTTGGTGACTCACTACTGTTTTTTGCCTCCACAACTCAGAAATTTACTACAAACTAAATTCATTAGATTTAGTTTATCCATCTCTGCAGTCAATGTCCCTAACTAGGTCTGGAAGAAAGCAAATTAAAGAAAAGAAAAGAAACAAAGATAAGCTCTTTGGATGTTCTGGTGCTCTGCCCTCCATTTTTCCCTCAGTAAAGAGCATTTCTTCTGCACCCTTCCATTGGGGATGGATAAGTTTTAAACAGAGTCCATTCCAGCCTTTCAGTCTCCCTGAGCAATAAAATCCCTTCATCAAACTAAGGCAAGGGATAACATCCTCTTCATCCTCTTCTTACAAGCCCTTCTTTTAACAGACTTTAGCTAACCAAATAAACTCTAGGCATGCCTTTTTATTTTAATTATGTGAGCTTCAATATTAAAACTACAATCTTTGTTTAATATTCCTATAACAATAAATACAACCTGATCCATTTTTATTTTTCCTCAACATTATTCCACATCCTTAAAATAAATTTCTCACACCTTCCCCAGAATTCCACTTGAATTAGCTTGAAAAGAACATAAAATTTTCAGCGGTATATCTTACTTCTCTTGAACCACATTTTTTTTGCCTTATCTTTTGCAGCTTGCTTAGCGTTGAGGCCAGTTACAGGTCTAGAAACAATGTGAGAACCCTTAGGGAAATCAACATTGTATTGCCTGATACCTTCTTCAGGCTGAAGAAGACAATACTACAAGATATGAGTAAGGGATTTCATCCTTTATTAAGGGTGGGAACACTATTTTTTCATAGGTACTGCTCTCAGAATATAAGAGCTCAATGCCCTGGACCTCATTTGTATACCCCCACACAACTGCATCATAAGTTATCAGATTCCATTGTTTTGCAATCAATGACTTAACTTTAACTGCTGATGCCTTTCAAGGTTGGGAATTAAACTTGCTTTGCAAGGCAGATAATCACTTAATGAAGGCTTACTTAGGTATTTTTTTTTTCTTTCTACAACTTGAGCTCTGTGGCTGCTAGGCAAAAGAATTCTCTTCAGGGCATATTTAGAAACCTTTAAATTATTTACATGCATCTGGAGCTTCTCAGTTTTATCACTGAATTCATTCTCTCTTGCTGCACTGTCCAAAGATGCTAAAAAGGAACTGTCCAGCATTATTGCTTTCCTATACATGATAAAAGTATTATATAGAGACTGTCCAAATTATGTTCTTACTAGAAGGGAATCAGGAATACCAAATGCATTTAACATGATAAAATTTTTTAATATGTTACTCTGTAGATTTTTCAGTGCTCTCCTACAACAGAAGATTCTTCATTAACTATAGGCTTCATCATGGAGGAGACCTAGCTGGCAATGTCACCAAGCCCATCGTGCGTGTGTGTGTGTGTGTGTGTGTGTGTGTGTGTGTGTGTATGTGTGTGTGTGTGTTAGAGAAAAGAATATATATATCAGATGATAAGATAGAAAGTTTTATGCTATTAACTGAAACATAAACAGCATTTAGAAAGAGTATTGAAATTCAATATCCTAAATAGTTTATGGTGTAGCATTTCTGAAATAAGACTCCACTCCTGAGAAAGGAAGAAAAATTGAAATAACTGGATAAAAATATTATCAAATGGACTGAGAGACATAAGAGGAGAGAGATAAATGAAGAGGCTGATGAATAATAGACATACAATAATTATGCCCATATGTAAGTAAGCAAACAACATGAAACACATAATAAAAATAAGAAATAGAATTAAAAATGCAACAAATATTATATATCCGTGGTAATAAAGAGTCTAATTTAGCTGTATTATTTTACCTGTTCAGTTGTTAGAGATTTAAAATACTGTTACTGTCAACAAGGAATTAATAAAACATAAATATAGTGGTGAGAGGAATGTTGTTTGCTGAACTAGCATTCCTGAAAAAAGATTAACACAATCTACAAATGTCAAGTCATCATTCCCCAAATCCTTCTGATGGTTTATCAGAAAACACCACTATGATAGACAATAAGAATAGTCACTGAAGCTTTTTTTTTATCAAGTCTGAGACATCAGTTAATTGAATAGTACTGTATATTTTCTGAATGAGTTTTCTTTCTACTTAAACTTCTTTGAAAATTACCTACAAACACACCTAGAGATGTGTCTCTTAGGTAACTCAGCATTCAGTGAAATTGACAACACAAGTTAAAATTCAGAATTATTTAGTGATATAGCGGACAATACCATTCATGTATTCCACGATACATGCATAATAAAAAGAGTATTTTAAAAAGGATTTATTGAATCAGTTTACATATTACAGTGAACACGGTCCAATAGGAAATCGTATCTGAGAAGTTGAGAACCAAGGACACATTTATTTCTCAGTCTATGAGGGTGGGAATCTTGGCAGTCATAGCCTAGTACAAAGGTCCAGAGGGTTCCTGGGGAGCCAATGGTCTTCAGTCTATGCTGGAATCTAGGAAAGTCTGTTTCTAATAATAGGGAAGACAGCAAAAGCAACAGAAAACAAGGTAAATTAAATTAATTCAGCAGCAAGAGGGGAGGCCAAGTTAACAAAGCAGCAAATAATTGTCATTCTTTGTTCCTTTTGTAAAACTCTGGACTGAATTGTGTCTTCTAGTTTTGATTACGGCATTCAATCTTATTTCTTACAGATTTGGTCACAAATCAATCTAATATGTTTTTAAAATATCCAGAATTCTGGCTACCTGTTCAGATGACTTTATTATTTTTTTTCTTTTTTATTTATTTATTTTATTGATTTTTATTGAGCTCTACATTTTTCTTTATTCTCCCCTCCCTTCCTTCTTTTCCCCCTTCAACCCTCCCCCAAGGTCCCAATGCTCCCAATTTACTCAGGAGATTTTGCCTTTTTCTACTTCCCATGTAGAGACACAGAAAGACAATTATCACATGTACTCACTCATAAGTGGTTTTTAAACATAAAGCAAAGAAAACCAGCCTACAAATCACAACCCCGAAGAACTTAGACAACAATGAGGACACTAAGAGAGACTTACACAGATGACTTTGTTTTATGGTGAGTTGGCATTTAAAAGCAACCATCAAAGAAACTTTATCTCATTTTTGCTGTTATTTAATCAGATAGGTGGACACTTTTCAAAGATGAGAGAAACAAGGTGAATGCAATTTCCCAAGCTAGTAATTAGTAGAGAACCCTAAGTCTTGTTATAGATATTCTATCCTGAAACCAAATTTGGCTTAGTTACTTAAACTATTTCCTACAGTTTTTCTTGGCTACTCACTGCCACTTCAGATATACTCAGTGTATTAAAGAGAAGCCAATCCCAAAACTCTCTGGCTTCTAACTATCTACTAGGTTACTCCTTGTTTCTCCTTAAAAATAGTGGATTTCTGACCAACTTCTGAAACTAAGCTGCTCTGTATGTTCATTTTCTTTTCTCTATCATGGGAAAACTACTACTCATTTTAAAGCATCCCGCCTGATAATTCTACCAAGTGGAATGTTTCTGGCTCTGTTTGAGACAATGGACTCCTTCTCACATCCAGAATTGTAATTGTAATAGATGGTGTGGTGATGGTGGTGGTGGTGGTGGTGGTGTGTGTCTGTATGAATTTCAGTTGCTCATAGAGAATTACTGTGTAGTCTGAAAAACTCAATCCATCCTATCAGTCAACTCTTTATTGCATTACTTAGCATGGACAGCTAAACTTGATGTTACTTTTAGGTAAAGTGATAAAGACTTCTACTCTTTTATACAGCAGTCAGCCAATTTAATAATAGTTTATTGAGATGATCATAATTGTCTTCACTTTGCAGTTCTTTTTAGTACATTTCTTAGAGTTATGGAGCTTCCCGAGTGAGAGCAGATAAACAAAGGGTAAGCTGTGCCTTTATCATCAGATCCTAGGAGTAAGTAACTAAATAAATATGGTGACTAGAATGGAGATAGTGTTTATATATTAAGTAAATGAATCTGGCAATAAAAATAGGTTCCTAAACTGAAGATTTTTTTCTTAATAAAAAAACAAGCAAATAAACAAGTCGTAATAAAATAATTTAAGGTTCATTCTTTATTGTTTCTGTAGGACATTAAAGTGTTTATGACAGAGTGCTTTAGTACTGTTTACTATATAATATGCCTACTCTTATTAAGAACAAAATGATAAAGTTGAACAACAAAACACTAAGAATAACATTTGACTCGTCTCTGATTCATAGTCACTTCTATTGCTAAGATGAAGTACCTAAGGTGTTTGAAAAGGAGATTTAAGACGATCTCTTCTGGTAAAATAAACGCATTGTTTTGCTACAGTAGTGAGGTGCCTGTAAAAGTCGGAAAGAAAAGTCATACAATGAGCTAGGAATCAAAAAAAGCAAGAAATCCCATTCTTAAATTGTCATTCACGGGTGTGTATACAGTCACTCAAGAGATTCCCCTGTCTCTACCTGCTAATGATCCTACTACATCCCAACAGCTCTGCCTTGGTTCATAACCCTTTAATGAAGAAACCTTAGTGAGACAATTCCCAAATCAATAGCATTAGTTTCCTGTTCCCCAAAGGTTTACCTCCATCTCATATTTCATGATTCATTTGGTTCTTCCTCAAGAGTCTCCAAAATCTTATCTCTCTCAGCACAATTCAAAAGTTGAAGCACAAAGTTTCCTCCAAGTATCAAAGCAAACTCATCTCTGAGCAGTTAGAACCGTCAAACGTTATGTATTTCTGAGGTGCAATGTGGGGAGAAGTATAGCTACAACATTCCACTCTGAAAAGAAAAGGGAAGTCAGAACCCAACCGTGAAATAAGAGATAAAACTAACTGTAACCAGAGGTGCACTGTGGTAGAAAGTGGGCATCCAAATTATTTGATATACTGCCTTTACAACCTTTTAAGTAGATTTACATGGTTCATCTCTTCAGCTGGATGTATTGTCTGGAGCTTTTCTGGATGAGTATTGCATGTTCCTGGCACCTCTCCTTTCCTGGGGTCTCCAGTGGAACTTTACTTGAATCTAATAGCCCCTCACAAAATGTTGATGGGAGCATCTATAGATATTACAATCATGTAACTGTTGGAGGAGGGCCACTTGTTCATTCCGGCCATTTAGCCCCGAAATAATCGAACAGAAACTATATTAATTTAAATCACTGCTTGGTCCATTAGCTCTAGCTTCTTATTGGCTAACTCTTACATATTAATTTAACCCATTTCTATTGCATCGCCACGTGGCTATGGCTTATCAGCTAAACTTCTGGTCTCCAGTGGGGATACATGGCATCTCTCTGACTCCACCTCATTTCTTTCAGAATTCTGTTTAGTTTTCCCCACCTAGCTCTGTTCTACCCTATCAGGCCATACCAGTTTCTTTCTTTATTAACCAATAAAAGCAACACATAGACAGAAGGGCTTCCCACACCATGTAAGTAATTAGTTTGCCATCTTAGTTTTCCTATGAAATCCTAGGGGAAAGCACTGTGAACTCATAACTCATTTTGCATGCTTACAAAACAATACCATATTATTAATAATACATCTTAGACGAGTGTTAGGTGTAGGTTAGCCATCTTTAATCCTGGATGCTAGTTAGTCTTTCATCACTATTACAAAATATATAATAAAATATAAAAGATTTATTCTGGCTTATCCTTTTAGTTATTTTAGCCCAGCATAGCCTGTTTGTATCTCGGTTGTGTTTGTTTGTTTTTCAGTAATTACTAATTCAGATGCTGCTTAGGTATTTGTGACATGATAGAACTTTTATCAGTTCAGAGGCCACCAAAGATGCTCAGAGACAATGGCTTTTGGAATTTTGTTCCTCGAGTTCATGAGCCAGGGAAGGTACATTTTAGGAAAGTTTTACACATTCATGTGTAGATGTTTAGGAGACAGATAGTTTATGTACACTAAAAGAGGTCTCTTGTAGGGGTGCTATAATCATTGAAGCTCTAATCTGAGACTTTTTGAAAAGACTTGTAGAAGAAACTGAAGTGGGGGGTCTGTAGGGTGATGAGCTTGTTAATCCAGTCTGTCTGTCCTACAGGAAACTGGCCATTACCTCCTATCCATTCCATTAATGACCTGACCTATAGCTTCCAGATCAGAAATAACAAAGAATACTGTGGCATTCCTGACCTCCATCAAGGGCATTCTTAGAACTGTTGTTTTGCCAACTGTGCTCTCCCGACCAGTTTCTATTTCTTGTTCCCATCATCATCATGATGCAACAGCCTTATGATCATGCTACCTTGAACTAGCAAATGCCCTCAGTTGCTACTTCCCCCCACTAGATTCAACTTTCTATTATCTCTCTACTTCCCTATGTTCCATTAAAAAAAAAATCAAAGTCATCAGAAAAAATTCAAAACCTGCAGGGTAGTAAGGATGGTATAGATTAAAACTGAAAATCATTAAATGGGTTAAACTTTAATGAAGTCAAATGACTCATGATCTATTCATCAATAGAAACACCCTCATAGATGTGCTCAGAGGTTTGTTTTAGACACCTCCTTGTGTCCGTCAGTCCAATTCAGTTGACAATAAAGATTAAGCAAAAACATAAATAAATAAATAAAGATTAAGCATCACACCATGACAAACGTGGCTTATGTGTGCCTAAAAAAAATAAAACAGTCTTGGGAATTCAATGTACCTATCACCTCCTCTCCTCTCCAAACTGATTCAACTCTAAACATTATTTAAAATAAAATCCCTGTCCCACCTTTCTAAGACTGATGGGTAGAATTTTCTTGAAGGCTTTGGAAATGCCCCGGCTGTTTTTCCTCTAGACTTCTGTGAAGACTTGGCTTTTATAGATCAGTGTTAGCAATTGTTCCCTTTCAGATCTCTCTTTTATGTAACTTTTTGAAATATGTTTCTCTGCTTCACTGTTCTGATTCCTACTGTAAATTGTCCAAATATAACTGGCAGTACCCATTCCATAGACAGAATGTTATACTACTATGAAATTTTCTCTCACAAAAAATAGTTCATGGGTTTTGTATGTGTGTTTGTGTATGCCTTATGACTTTTCTTTCATTTTTATTACTTTTTTTTGTAAAGAGATCTTGCTATGTAACATTGACTGACTTGATAATCACTGGGCAATCCAGGTTGGCCCTATGTCTTCATTCTCAGCTTTGGGATATATTACCATGCCTAGTTCACTTATCTAGTCTTTTAGGTTAAGTATCTCACAAGGTCTCAGATACACTGTAGTTAAAATATTTGCTTTGATGACACAATGGTGGCCCTTGCTGTTCCAAACAATATCTTCATTTCCATCTGAAAACCCAAATCTTTTGCATTAATTATGTTTGTATATTCTTACTTTCTTAATAAAATTCTGGTCTTTTTAATTCTCATTACTTTCACATAGTAACCTCCTTTTACAGTATTGGATTTTTTTTCTCAGTTCCCCTCCCTGCCTCTCCCTTCTGCCCTTTAACTCTCCCCCAAGGTTCCCATGCTCCCAATTTATTCAGGAGATTTTGTCTTTTTCTACTTCTCATGTACATTAGATCCATGTGTATCTCTCTTAGGGTCCTCATTGTTGATTAGGTTTCCTGGGATTGTGAATTGAAGGCTGTTTTCTTTGCTTTATGTTTAAAAGCCACTTGTGAGTGAGTATGTATGATATTTGTCTTTCTCAGTCTGGGTTACCTCACTCAATGTGATGTTTTCTAGATCCATCCATGTGCTTAACTATGTTCATAACAGCATTGTTTGTTATAGCCAGAACCTGGAAACAGCCTAAATGACCCCTACCAAAGAATGAATAAGGAATATGTGGTACATTTATACGATGGAGTACTACCAAGCAGAAAAAAACAATGATATCTTGAAATTTGTGGGCAAATGGATGGATCTAGTATTGGATTTAAAAAAAAAAAAAACAAAACATTAAGCTCAAAATTCTTTTATCTCTTTCTCTATTAAGTTTCAAAATGCTTTTGGCAAAATACTGAATGGTCCCACAACTTGGTACATTTTTCTACTTCCTGTTACTATAATAAAATACTAAAAATATATTGTCATGAATAAATCCTTTGACTTAATTAATTACACATCCTTGTGAATATGTCAAACGAGAGTGACAGAGATTGTATGGCAGAGTAAATAACTTATATCACATGCCAGGAAGCAAATAATGGAAAAATCTTCATCAAAGTAAAGACGTTTGGACCTAAGTTTACCTTACTAGGCTGTACTTGCTAGTTTCAACCGTTACTGATAACCTTATGCTGGAAAGTAGTCAATAGAAAGTGGACCTTTTCTATGGGACATATCACTACATGACAGTTCATATTGCTCTTCTTGTCAGCTGGAATCATTCCAGTGAGTACTTTCAGTCTCATTATCTTCATGCTTTTTCATAGTTATGATGTCAACCCTTGACCCTTTTGTTTATAGTACATTGGTAAAAAATGTTCTCTAACTTTTAGAATATGCTTTCTCCACCCTGGAGACCACTTTGCAAATTATTGTTTCAATCTCTGAAACCAATTCACAATTCTGTTTCTCCTACGTTGCAATATTACCTCTTCAGAAGCAAAGCAAACCAAGTATGAACCACTAAAATACTTTGGGATAACAACAGCTGACACTTCGATCTAGGAAAACTTGGGTTGAAAAACTATCCATTTATTGCTACCACACTTAGCAATAATGAACGAGTTATTAAAATCTGTATATAATGAGAACTTGTTTTACTTATCCAAACCCAATTAGTATAATTCAAGGAACTGTGCAATTTTATAAATAACAATATTGTAATCCACCATGTTTACTACTCTAAGGAAACATTATCCTGATGCATAGTACTCTGGTGTACCTACTGTCTGTAATTAAACTGTGAAAATTGGCACCTGTATTTAGATGCTTGAATACTGTATAAAACAATACAATTAGAGAAATGTTCTTGCCAGGGACTTTTTAGAGCAGGCTGAGAATATTAACATATGAATTGAATTCTGTAAAACTCACTATTTAATTTATATGAAACTGTTTTAAATATGATTACTGTAAAAATGGCATATGTAAACTAATCTCAAAGCCAAATTTCACTTTAAATATAGCAGTGCAAAGCTGGGCTTTGGAGGACACTACATATGGTGTTTAGGTCCATGCTTAAAATGCTCCTACAGTGTTCTTCAGTGAGAAAATAAAATTTGTTAAAAAATAAAATATGGAAAGCATGTCAGAGGTACTTTTTTGCATGAATAAATTTAATTAAAGAGCTAGGTACATCTGTTTCACATAAAAAATTGTGGTGTTTTTTTTCTTTGCTGAAGACGTTCAAAACAAGGATTGTTTAATATAAACATTATAATTGTAATTTTCAGTTGAATTTTTGCATGCAAATCGGGTGCTATAGTAAAACTGATTTTAAAAATCAATTCCCATTATATGAGTAGCTTAGAATTTTATACTTTAGTCCAGGCATTTTAGTCTCAAGACTCTCACCAGTGCAAATAAACCCACCTTAACTAGTCTGCTGTACTTAAAAAGAAAGGCAAAAATTGGTTGCTTTATTAACTGTTTGGGTTTCAACATGCTAATAAATACTTAGTTTGATGGTTGTCTCTAACAATGTGAATCATGTTGGTTTTTCTGGAAGTGGTTGCAGGTAAAGAAAGTGTGTCTTGTGAAAGTCATGTATCTTTTGACTCCAGGCTAGTTGTACTACATTTCTCTGCTAATGAAATTAGTATCTGTGTATGCAATCTCTTTAACTGCCTCTTACTCTGAATGAAAATAATTGATATGCCATTCTCTCTACTTCTCTTTATATATCATTGTTAGTGTAGCCCAGCCATAAATATACTCTGAGCCATAACAAGTTTAGTCTCTGAGGTAGACAACTGATATCATGAGCAAGTGAATCTGTTCTTTTTTCATGTTCAAGCCATTAGTACCATCAAAAGGAATGCAAACTTTTAATGATCAACCAGAAACAAAATTTTAGTCCATCATGAATGTATTCCTTACACATAATAGTTTTCATTTGTTTGTATGTTGAACAATGAAATATGTGTTGTATATATCCTTAATTAATGTAAAAAATTTAAAATATCTGCAGCTAGTCTAAAATATTAATCATTTCAAATATTAAGCCATAAATACCTTAATACATAAATACATGAGACATATTTTGACATAAATATTTTCCTGTTTCTTGGAGCTCTTCTTTGACACACTTTTACCTTTTCATTGAAGTTATTTTATTTTTCTTGAAAATCAGTATTTAGGATTAATAAAAAACTTTCAATATTTTGTTGTGAACTCCTTGCCTACACTTTGTTTATTTTAATTCAATTTTTTTTAGACAGTCCAACACCACCTTCTTTTTTTGGTTCTTACTGACTGTTTGGGCAGTACTGAGTGATCATTGTCTGGGACCCTTTATGTTTCGCTGTCTCTTGTGGGGCTTACTGAGGAGATCGGCAAGCCTTATTCCATCCTTATATTCTTGTCACCTTCTAGAGAGGTGACTTTAATTACAAGGTAAAGTTTTGAAACATGATTTTTGAATTTTTTTTAACCACTGAAATAATTATTGCATTTTCTTTTGCTAAGCTATCCCACTTTGGGATAATTATGTATGTTAATATTTCTCTTACTTACTGGCAGTACCTGCAATACATATATACAGTTAGCCTTAGAAAGAAACCTTGCCTTTATTGGAGCAAAATGTCTGGATTACTTACTTATAGGACAGTATTAAAATATTCTTCCTTTGCTGTCTCTCAGAATAGGAATAGAAATAGTTTCAAGTGAACAGTGTCTTACTAGAATATGCTTAACTTTTTAAAACAAATTGTTCACAGTATATGAGGAAGTAGGAGTTTTGAAGTCATTAAAAAAGGTGTTATGTTAGAGACAGTATCCTATATTATATTATATATAAAGTAGACAGACTGTTGATCTAGAAATTCTGTGAGATCGGTTTGTAGACAATTAACCTTTTCAAGCCCAAAACACCCCTCTTGGTCTAAGAAAATGGAAATAAGGATATAAAATATATACAACTGCAGTCGGGACATAGTTTGCTGTAAATGTTAGAAATGACTAACGATTTCTATGCTGACATAAGAAAGGTTCATAGTAAAATCCTATCTCTGAAGTGAACACTTTAACGTCTGGGGAAGTAATAGAAAAGATGTGAATTACCACTTTGTTGGATTGAATGTGATTCTAATTTGAGTAAGTGATACTAAGAATCCTAATATCATACAGGTACAAAGAAATCCTAGAAATGTCTCTGAGGCTGGAAAAGTGGATCAGTTGTTTAGAAGCACAAATAGTAGGAAGGTTTTATATTTTAATTATTTATTATTGTTATTAATAATTTATAAAACTTTCCACTTCCTCCCCTCCTCCCAAAACCCTCCCACTCCCTGAATACCTCTTCTCCTCCCTCTCCAGTCCTAAGAACAGTCAAGGTTTCCTGCCCTGGGGGAAGTTCATGTTCCTCCCCCTCTCCTTCCAGGTCTAGGAAGGTGAGCATCCAAACAGACTAGGATCCCAGAAAGCTAGTACAAAGCTAGTACAGACAAAACAAGACCTAGTGCCATTGACAATGGCTTCTCAGTCAGCCCCCATGTCAGCCACATTCAGAGAATCCGGTTTGATCGCATGCTCATTCAGTCCCAGTCTAGCTGGCCTTTGTGAGCTCTCATTAGATCAGTCCCCTTGTATCAGTGGGTGAACGCACCCCTCGCGGTCCTGACTTCCTTGTTCATGTTCTCCCTCTTCTGCTCCTCATTTGCACCTTGGGGGCTCAGGCTAGTGCTCCAATGTAGGTCTCTGTCTCAATCTTCAGCTATCATCGGATGAAGGTTCCCTCTGATCCTGACTTCCTTGCTCATGTTCTCCCTCCTTCTGCTTCTCATTTGGACCTAGGGAGTTAAGTCCAGCGTTCCAATGTGGGTCTCTGTCTCTGTCTCCATCCATCGCCAGATGAACGTTCCATGGTGATAAGCAAAATATTCATCAATATGGTTATGGGCCAAGGCTAGTTCAGGCACCCTCTCCTCTGCTGTCCAGGGAACAATCTGGGGACCTCTCCTTGGGCCTGGGAACCCCTTCAGAATCAAGTCTCTTGCACACCCTAAAATGGCTCCCTTAGTTGAGATATATACTTCCCTGCTCCCATATCCATCCTTCCTTCCTCCTCCCAACCCATTCCCCCAAGCTATCCCTCATCCTCCCCCCATGCACCCAAGTTTGCCTGGCAATCTTATCTGCTTCCAATATCCAGGAGGATAACTATATGATTTTCTTCCGGTTCACTTTCTTATTTAGCTTCTCTAGGATCACGAATTATAGGCTCAAAGACCTTTAACTATGGCTAGAATCCACTTATGAGTGAGTACATACCATATTCCTCTTTTTGGGTCTGAGTAACCTCACTCAGTAAAGCGTTTTCTATTTCCATCCATTTGCATGCAAAATTCAAGATGTCATTGTTTTTTTACCGCTGAGTAAAACTCTAATGTGTATATGTTCCACACCTTCTTTAACCATTCTTCTATTGAGGAGCACATAGGTTGTTTCCAGGTTCTGGCTACTACAAATAGTGCTGCTATGAACATAGTAGAACAAATGCTTTTGTGGTATGTTAGGACATCTCTTGGGTATATTCCCAAGAGTGGAATTGCTGGGTCCTGAGGGAGGTTGACTCCTAGTTTCCTGAGAAACTGCCACACTGATTTCCAAGTGGCTGCACAACTTTGCATTCCCACCAACAATGGATGAGTGTTCCCCTCACCCCACATCCTCTCCAGCATAGGCTATCATTGGTGTTTTTGACTTTAGCTATTCTGACAGGTGTAAGATGGTATCACAAAGTGGTTTTGATTTGCATTTTCCTGAACACTAAGGAGGTTGAGCATGACCTTAAGTGTTTTCTGGCCATTCGAAGTTCTTCTGTTGAGAATTCTCTGTTCAGTTCAGTACCCCATTTTTTAATTGGGTTAATCAGAGTTTTAGAGTCTAGTTTCTTGAGTTCTTTGTATATTTTGGAGATCAGACCTTTGTCTGATGTGGGGTTGGTGAAGATCTTCTCCCAGTCGGGAGGTAGCCTTTTTGTCTTACTGACAGTGTCCTTTATTTTACAGAAGCTTCTCAGTTTAAGGAGGTCCCATTTATTCATTGATTCTCTTATTGTCTGTGCTACTGGGGTTCTGCCTAGGAAGTGGTCTGCTGTGTCAATGTCTTGTAGACTACCTCCCACTTTCTCTTCTATCAGGTTCAAAGTGGTCAGATTAATGTTGATGTCTTTAATCCATTTGGACTTGATTTTTGTGCATGATGATAAATATGGATCTGCTTTCATTCTTCTACAGGTTGACATGAGTTCTGCCAGCACCACTTGTTAAAGATGTTTTCCTTCTTCCATTGTATACCTTTAGCTCTGTTGTCGAAAATCAGGTATTCATAGGTTTGTTGGTTAATATCCGGGTCTTCTATTCGATTCCATAGGTCGACTTCTCTGTTCTTATGCCAATACCAAGCTGTTTTCAATACTGTAGCTCTGTAATAGAGTTTGAAGTCAGGGATGGTAATGCCTCCAGAATTTCCATTATTGTATAAAATTGTTTTGGCTATCCTGGGTTTTTTGTTTTGCCATATAAACTTGATGATTGTTCTCTCAAGGTCTGTGAAGAAGTTTGATGGGATTTTGATGGGGATTGCATTGAATCTATAGATTGCTTTTGGTAGAATTGCCATTTTTACTATGTTGATTCTCCCAATCCAAGAGCAGGGGAGGTCTTTCCATTGTCTGGTATCCTCCTCAATTTCTTTCTTCAAAGACTTAAAGTTCTTGTCAAATAGGTCTTTCACGTCATAGGTTAGAGTTACCCCAAGATATTTTATGCTATTTGTGGCTATCGTGAAAGGTGATGTTTCTCTGAGTTCCCTCTCTGCTTCTTTATCCTTTGTGTATAGGAGGGCAACCGATTTTTTGGAGTTGATCTTGTATCCTGCCACATCACTGAAGGTATTTATCTTCTGTAGGAGTTCTTTGGTAGAGCTTTTGGGGTTGCTTATGTATACTATCATATCGTCTGCAAATACCGAAAGTTTAATTTTATTCTTTACAATTCGAATCCCCTTGATCCCGTTATGTTGTCATATTGCTTTGCTAGAACTTCAAGTACTATATTGAAGAGGTATGGAGAGAGTGGACAGCCTTGTCGTGTTCCTGATTTTAGTTAAATGGCTTTGAGTTTCTCTCCATTCAGTTTGATGTTAGCTGTCGGCTTGCTGTAAATAGCTTTTATAATATTTAGGTATGATCTTTGTATCCCCAATCGCTCCAACACCTTTATCATAAAGGGATGTTGAATTTTGTCAAATGCTTTTTCAGCATCCAATGAAATGATCATATGTTTTTTTTTCTTTCAGTTTATTTATATGATGGATTACATTGATAGATTTGCGTATGTTGAACCAGCCCTGCATCTCTGGGATGAAGCCTACTTGATCATAATGAATAGTTTTTCTAATGTGTTCGTGGATTCGATTTGCCAGTATTTTATTGAGAATTTTTGCACCAATGTTTATGAGTTAGATTGGCCTGTAATTCTCTTTCTTGGTTGTGTCTTTGTGTGGATTTGGTATCAAGGTAACTGTAGCCTCATAAAAAGAGTTTGGCAATGATTCCTCTGTTTCTATATTGTGAAATACATTAAGGAGTGTAGGTATGAGCTCTTCCTGGAAGTTCTGGTAGAATTCTGCATTGAAACCATCTGGTCCTGGGCTTTTTTTGGTAGGGAGATTTTTGATAACAGCTTCTAATTCTTCACAACTGACAGGTCTATTTAGGTTGTTCAACTGGTCTTGGTTCAACTTTGTTATATGATATATCTAAAAAAATGTCCATTTCTTTAACATTTTCCAATTTTGTGGGATACAGACTTTTGTAGTAAGATCTAATGATTCTCTGAATTTCCTCTGTGTCTGTGGTTATGTCCCCCTTTTCATTTCTGATCTTATTAATTTGCATGTTCTCTCTCTGCTGTTTGATTAGTTTGGAGAGGGATTTGTCGATTTTGTTGATTTTCTCCAAGAACCAGCTTTTTGTTTCATTGATTCTTTGGATTGTTTTCTCTGTTTCTATTTTGTTGATTTCAGCCCTCAGTTTGATTATTTCCAGTCTTCTACTCCTCCTGGGTGTATCAGCTTCTGTTTTTCTTAGAGCTTTCAAGTGTGCTGTTAAGTCTCCAATGTGTGCTTTCTCCATTTTCTTTAATTGGGCACTTAGTGCTATGAACTTTCCTCTTAGCACTGCTTTCATAGTGTCCCATAGGTTTGAGTATGTTGTGTCTTTATTTTCATTAAATTCAAGGAAGACTTTAATTTCTTTCTTTACTTCTTCCTTGGCCCAGGAGTGATTCAGTAGTTGACTGTTCAACTTCCATGAGTTTGTTGGCTTTCTGGGGGTAGAATTGTTGTTGAATTCTAACTTTAATCCATGGTGGTCTGACAAGACACAGGTGGTTACTTATATTTTTTTGTATCTGTGAAAGTTTGCTTTGGTACCGAGTATGTGGTCAATTTTCGAGAAGGTTCCATGAGCTGCAGAGAAGAAGGTATATTCTTTCCTATTTGGGTGGAATGTTCTATAGATATCTGTTAAATCCATTTGATTCATTACCTCTATTAATTCTCTTATTTCTCTTTTGGGTTTCTGTCTGATTGACCTGTCCATTGGTGAGAGAGGAGTGTTGAAGTCTCCTACTATTAGTGTGTGTGGTTTGATGAGTGCCTTGAGTTCTAAAAGTTTTTCTTTTACATAAGTGGGTGCTTTTATATTAGGGGCATAGATATTCAGGATTCAGACTTCCTCCTGATGAATTGTTCCTGTTATGAGTAAAAAATGTCCATCTCCATCTCTTCTGAGTGATTTTAGTTTGAAGTCAATTTTGTTGGAAATTAGAATGGCCACACCCGCTTGTTTCTTAGGTCTGTTTGCTTGGAAAACCTTTTCCCAACCCTTTACTCTGAGTAGATCTCTGTCTTGTGGTTGAGGTGTGTTTCTTGTAAACAGCAGAATGTTGGATCCTGTTTTTGTATCCAATCTCTTAGTCTGTGCCTTTTTATAGGTGAGTTGAGTCCATTAATATTAAGTGATATTAATGACCAGTAGTTGTTGACTCTGGTTATTATTTTTTTATTTTTATTTTTTTGTGTGTAGTAGAGTTTGTGTGTTTCCCTTCTTTGAGTTGTGGTTGTGAAGGATCACTAGATGTCTGAGTTATTGTAGGCAGTGTTGGCTTCCTTGGGTTGTGATTTTCCTTCTATTACTTTTTGTAAGGCTGGACTTGTGGCTACGAATTGTTTAAATTTGTTTTTATCCTGGAATATTTTGTTTTCTCCATTGACAGTGAATTATAGCTTGGCTGGGTATAGTAGTCTTGGTTTGCATCCATGGTCTCTTTGCTTCTGCAGTACATCTATCCAGGACCTTCTGGCTTTCATGGTTTCCATAGAGAAGTCTGGTGTAAGTCTGATAGGTTTACCTTTATAAGTTACTTGACCTTTTTCCTTTGCAGCTCTAAATATTCTTTCTTTAATCTGAACATTTTGTGTTTTGATTATTATATGGCGAGGGGATGGTTCTTTTTTATCAAGTCTATTTGGTGTTCTGTATGCTTCTTGAACCTTCATAGGAATATCGTTTTTTAGGCTGGGAAAGTTTTCTTCTATAATTTTTTGAATATATTTTCTGGGCCTTTGATCTGCAATTCTTCTCCTTCTTCAATCCCTATTATTCTTAGATTTGTTTTTTTTTTTGTGTCCCAGATTTCTTGAATGTTTTGTGATGAGAATTTTTGGATTTGCCTTTTTCTTTGATCAGAGCGTTTATTTTCTCTATGGTGTGCTTGATTATGTAGTCTCTGTTCATTTATCTAGAATTTCCATATCCAGCCGGCCCTCGGTTTGTGTTTTCTTCATTGCCTCCGTTTCATTTTTCAATTCTTGAACTGTTTCCATTACCTGTTTGATTGTTTTTTCTTTGTTTCCCAGGGTATCATTCATGGATTTACTCATTTCTTCAAACTTTTTGTTATACTTCTCATCCATTTCTTTACTCATTTCTTCAAACTTTTTGTTATACTTCTCATCCAATTCTTTAAGGGAGTTATTCATATCCTGTTTAAGGGACTCTATTGCTTTCATAATGGAACTTTTTTCCACTTCTTCTGGATTAAGGTGTTCAAGTCTTTCTACTGTAGGATCGTTGGGGTCTTGTGTTTTCATGTTGCTTTTCAGATTGTTGGAGGAGTTTTTCTTGGTGTCTGCCCATCTCTTCCTTCAAATGCTCTCTATTGGTTCTTCTGATATCGGGTCAGGTTCCCTTGTTGGGCAGGGACTTCAATGACAGAAGGCCTACCTTTCCTCAGGCAGGCTATTGAAACCCAAGAACTGCCTCCTGCAGGGTTGTGCTTCCCCCTCACCCCCGCCTGGCCCAGCACACAAGGGAGCTGAGCTGGGGAAATTTTATGGCCCCAGGGGGAAGGGATTAAAAAGGAAAGTATACATGGTTGAAAGCTGGGATGGTAGGCGGGAGAGCTTAGCAGGGTGGAGCCACCACTGCAGGGTGACCAGGGAGTCAAGGGGGACAGGGAAAGTCTGAACTCCTCCTAGCCAGGCTTCTGTCTCGGGCCAGGAGCAAACTCACCTCTCCGATGTATGTCTGCCAGGGGCTCAGTGCCACTTGCTGGCCAGGAATGTTGCTGATCTGACACAGGGCCCACCTGTCCTCAGGCAGCTATATACTATCTTAAAATGTTCTTCAACACTCATGGCAATCATATTGTATAGTCGGTAGCATCATCTTCATTTTACATTAGTAAAATTAAAGGGAAAATGTACAAATTGGCTTGTCTAAGATATACAGTTATACTGTTCCTTTTACACTTATTTATTCACGTATAAGAGGCTTGGTGTGTATGGTGTGTATAAGTGTGTCCAAGTACAGTGTGGAAATCAGAACACAAATATGCGTAGATTGGTTCTTTCCTTCTGCCATGAGGGTTCTGAAGTTCAAACTCAGTTTGTCAAGCTTGGTGGTAATTGCTCTTATCCTCAGAGCTGTCTTTGTGGGTGAGTTTTGAGTTTATTTTTATTTTGCATTTAATAAAGGGACACTAGCAAGATTTTTTGTGCCATAATAAATAACCTCTTAGGTTGAGAAAATTTTTTTTTTAAAAGGAGTGATCGTTAAAGCTATAGATTTTGCCTAAGAGAACAGCTTTACCTGCAAATACTCATTGAAGTGGGTTATTGGTCTGTTTCAAGGTTTCTGGTTTCTGAAGTTGACCTGGCTATCCTGCCCAGATTCCAGATGATCTTGCAGCTAAGTAGGACATCATGGGACAGAGTCCTTATGAACACCGAGTTGCCACAGACTTCCCTGCCTTGTGCTGGCTGACAGCAGGCTCACAGGGCATGACCTTTGTGTTTCCAGTCTGTGGGCAGTGCTTTGCGTTCCAGCATTAGTCTTCTCCCAGCAGTGAAAGTAGCCTGGGCTGCAATCTTAGCAAATCAATGCTGTAAGCTGCCAACTGAAGTTATGTTTGTGTTGCTGCCAAAGCCATATTGATGTTTATGGCTTGTGCTGCCACTGAAGGCCAGAATGGTTACTGTGGAATTTATGCCACCAGAATCCACGTGGAAGTCCATGGTCTATGTTGCTGCTGACTGTAAATGGAAAGGGACCCTCATTTTTAGTGGTATTGATGACTGTAGATTCACAGTTGGGAATGAGAGACATAGAAGGCTTCTGAGACAACCTCCTTCTCCCAAACCTCTGAACCTCCTCACTCTAAAAAGAAATAGTTTAGACAGGAAGCCATTGAAGAGAACTTTTCAAAATTGGGAGAGGGTGTGTTGGCCTGGGCAGAGGGGAGATGTCTTCCCTTCTCCCACCCATCAATACATGAGGCAGATGAAGAGCTGTCCCCATGGTCATAAGAATAGGAGAGCTGTCTCTGACACCCACCACCTACAACACTTGGGAGAGCAGGTCCTGCACCTCACCTCAGTAACACGATCAAGGCAGCCTTATTGGCAGAGGTGTAGGTTTGCCACCCCTGAAGTTGTAGGAGTGGGTGAGCTTCCTCCACTACTTGTCTGACATGTGGTGGTGGGAGAGGGTGAGAGATGCCCCTTTACTCCTCAGGACTTGTTACCTGCTACAGAAGAGAAAGTGGACCCTTCCCATTACCAACCACAGGACTCAGAAAATGGTCTCTGCACCTCACTTAGGGAGAAAAGCAGAGTTGCCTGATGGTCAGAGGAGAGGATGACATGGCCCCGATGTTATGAACAAAGAAGAGCTGCTTCTACTACTCAATAGACAATTGATAGCACTGTAAGAGGAGATATACCTGCCCCTATACCTCCTGCCCATCAACTGCTGAGACAGTTGGAGGAGCTGGCCTTGGGGTTTTAAGAGTGGGAGGGCTGACCCTACCCCTCACCAACTACAACACTCAGAAGAATGGTCCCTGAATCTCATCTGGGCAACACAATAGAGCTAGCCCTAATAGTATAGATGTTGGAGAGCAGACCCTGAAGGTATAGAAGCAGGAGAACTTGCCCCACCTCTCTCTCATTGCTACAAGAAGTGCATTAGCCAAGGAAATGCTGGAGAACTCACTTTAAAGATGAGGACATGGAGAACTGGCTGAAATATCAACTTCCCAGGCCTAGAACCAGGGTTATGACATAGAGTACACCATCCATCCCATCTATGATCTTCTGGAGCATGTAAAAGGAGCTGACCCACAGACCCAAACTTGCATGATTTCCAAAATACAGAGCAACAAGAGTATATCCAAGAAGAGTTCTAGTGAGAACCCACCATCAACAGTGTAGCAGAAACCAGAGGCCTCGAACCAGACCAGAGGCTCTTTGCAATGAACACTTCCAAGTAAAGATACATGGATAAAGGGGGTTAATGCAGGACTTACTGTGTCACACTGGTTCTTAATTTCCCCCTTTCCTTTTTTTCTCTTAAAATTTATTTTATTTCAGGGGTAATGCAGGGTTAGAGGGCAGATGCAAAGGAAAAGGGAAGAGGAATTTAATGTGATCAAGGTACATGATGTAAAAGGCACAAAAGAAATAAAAATATAAAGAAAGAAAAATGCGACAGGGATACTGAAGTGTAGCCCTTCACAGCTGATGTCTACTGGCAGGGTTGTGGACAAGGAAGGACTCAGTTTTCTTGAAGGTACTAGTCACTGGGAGTTTGACCGTGCTCTTGTGAGTACATAGGCACCATACTTTGGACTTGACTCTTGCTTTTCTTGTCTCGTCTCGTCTTGTCTTTTTTTTTTTTTCTTTTTGGGAGGTCACAAGGTGGAGATGGGTGGCAGTGGATCTGGGGAGATGGGGAACTGAATGTAAACAGGATGCAGTATCCGAAACACCCAAATAATCAATACATTGGGGGAAAAAAACTATATAGCTGAGAATGTAGAATAAAACTAAATCCAAATCCAGGCTTCAGTAGAGCAGTTTAGTCTCTGAGGATCTTAGTATTGTTGGGTGGTATAGATGAAGTTATGAGAGGGAGGATGAATGATTTCTTTATGCTTACTTCGGTTTGTTGTTGCTGTTATTTTCACGGAGATTATCAAAGAGGATCGATTTGCTGAAAGGGGCCCGATTATCATATAATCCTTAGCAACTGCTTTCAGCACATCACCTTCCAGTCAGTGAAGCAAAAGCCCTGAAGTAATGTACATTCATATCTATCTGTAGCAGAAATTGCTGGGGCTCTCCACACAACAAAATACAATAGCACATAACTTAGTTAAACTGGACAGATGAAAGATTGATACAATTCTAAAAGTCTCAAATATTCTGTGTTTAAACCCAATGATCATGAAAATGTTTCATAGAGAACACATTTCACCTGCACTCTTAAGGTGGAATAGGAATTTGATGGATAAAATTTTACCAAAGGTATTCTAGATGGAGGTGAAAGTCTGAGGAAACACATGATTGGAAGTACTAACACTGATGTGTATTAAATTAAATGTATATAGTGTGATATGATTTATAGAAAACTCCAGGGGCATGTTTTCAAGAGTTTTGAATATCAAGTTATGTCTAGATTTACTCTGCAATAATCTGGGTGATGCAGAAGATTTAGAATTAGTAGAATGACAAAATACATATTTGGAAATAGTATGCCACACTTCACTATAGTGGAAACTATATTTTTTAATGTCAATATTATGTTGGAATAATATTCCATCCTCTTGCCTTTTTCATTGTAAGCTATGGGCAGAACATTAGAACAATGTTTCTTTGTAAGTTTATAACTATGTCTTAGATAATTTTTTAAAAGGAGTATCTACTGCATTATAGCAAATTATTTTAACCACTTTAGCATTCTATGCAAATTTCCACTTTAATAAATGTTGCTCAAAATTGATTCTGGCTTTCTTAGAAAACTCTTGTCTACTGATAGCAACCTGAAAAACATTCCTATAAATGTTAAAATAAAATTTTTTTCACCTGTATCAATTCAAACAAAAGTTAAATATAACAGATGCTTACACTAGAAAGACATTCTACTTCTAAGCATATAATCAACAACCTTTTTTATTGTTTTGAATGTGTATGTCATTATAAATGTTTTCATAAAATACAGTGACCTGGGAAATAAAGGTTAGACACTGCTTTCCATTAGTAATAGCTCAGACATAAACCTTTCTCCTTTGTCAAATATTTTGCCAATCTATATAAATATGTCTAAATATTCTATTCTGTTCATAAGAAAATTTCTCTTCAGATAAAGTATCAAATGGGATATTAAAATTGGTCTTTCCTTTTAATATAAGTGAAACTTAAGCAAATATGATGTTTCAGGATAGGAATGTGGTAAGTAGACATAAAGATAGTATAAATATCATATTTTTGACTCAAATTACTAAAAGTAATCTCCTATAAACATATTATCAAAATTTAGATACTGAATATGGAATTTAATTCTGTACATCCTACACGTAATTCTGAAACATGTTTTACCCATCACACATTACAGCATGTATGGAGATAAAATTTTAATAAACGTAATGTTCTTTTCTTCAAAGAACTAAAGTTTTCACCGGGACATTACTAGAAGGATTCTGTAGAAAGTGTGTGACCCTTGAATACATTGTTTCTAACTCATTTTATGAACAAAATTTGAACAACTAACATGATGAGACAGTAAACTTTTCTAGTTCTGCTAATGGATATTGTAAGTATTCTGAAAATCCTCCCAATTTTTTTTTTAAATGAACTTCCAGAAGTGACTAGAGATGGAGCCTGGACATTATGCATGTGTTGCATATACTCTACCAACAAGCTACACCTTTAAACCCTATCCTGTAACTAATAATGATTAACTGTAATGAGTACTCACAGTGATCAAAGTCCTATAGAAGGACTTCCTGTGAACTCTTTGCTTTCATAATTTTCCGAGTGGATTTTCCTATTCTCCTTAAATTAATAAATCAAAGAGGAAAGTTTTTAGAATTTCAAGTGCCCCATAGCTTTGTTTAAATACAGCTCAATTAATGTGGCTTATAATTTACTATATGAAATAATTTAATTATACTGTTTTCTTGGAAACAGAATCTGGACAGGTGACATTGATTTTAAATTCAAAGACATAAAAAAAATCTGTAAAGTAGAAACAGAACCATGTAACTACTGTCTTTATTGATCTGGTCTGGAAATATATGTAACATTTATTTGACACCCAAATTAGCACTATTTGGTAGCATTATTCTTTTTATTTCAAATTCTTCTGCATGTAGAGTGAAGTGATGTCTTTTTTCACAAATTCATTATTGTATTCAAAATGTTAAACATACTCTGAATATAGGAATAAAAACACACAACACTTACAAATTTCCCTTGTTTAATTCCAACTTTTTAAGAGTACAGGTGGTTAGAAACAAATGTTGTGTAATTTCTCAAGTTCTCCAGTAGATATCTCTTAAACAGTGTCAAGGAAGGTAAGGAAATAGAGTTTACACATCGTTGGAATGTCAGTGATGGTATTATGAAGACAGCAACAGAAATGGAATGTGAAGATTGAGAATTCATCCCCAGGAGAAGGGAAAATATGTGGTTTTGTTTGTTTTAAACATAGTCTTACTCAATAGCCCTGGTTAAATTGAAACTTGTATTCCAAGTCTCTCTAAAACTCCAAAGTGTAAAATTAAATGCAGATTACATGTTTCTTATTTCAAACAGGAAGAAACGGAGCACATTCACAGTCCAGCAACCCTCCATACCTGTCATTGTCCTTTATTGTAGTCTTATACAGACATCTCCAAAATGCTCTGGTCTCCTTTGCAAAACCATGTTCGACCCTCACCAATAGTCATTCCTGAGTTGTCTTCAGAGACTCTGGTCCTGCCACATGGTATTCAGCCTCAATTTTTCTCCCTGATCCCTTCAATTTTGGGGCTTTTACCATAACTGAGGTTATAGCTTTTCCAATGGCTTCTCCTAGTCTTTCACAGTGCCAACCCTCAGCTGTACACCCTGACCTTCAAAAACAGGTCCAACTGAGAAACTTTTAAAATCTACCAAGTTTTTCTACCAGTAGAAGGTAAAGCCTCATTTGGTGTAGGAGGTTCTACTGTCTATGTCTTGCTTTCATTGGTTAATAAAGGAACTGCTTTGACCCTATAGCAGAGCTGTAGGGGAACAGAGCTAGGAGGGGAAAACTAAATGGAATGCTGGGAGGGAAAAGGCAGAGTCAGAGAGAGACACCATGGAGTCACCAGAGTAAGACATACCAAATCTTTGCTGGTAAGCCACTGTCACATGGTGATATACAGATTAATAGAAATGGGTTAAATTAATATAAGAGTTATCAAATAAGAAGCTAGAGCTAATGGGCCAGGCAATGTTTTAATTAATACAGTTTCTGTGTGATTATTTCAGTTCTGGGCAGTGGGTACAAACAAGTGGACCCCTGCAACCAATTGGTGCCAACCTGGGTAAATACATCCATGTAAAACCTGAGAGGGCTGTGCCTATATTCCCAAATATTGTTTATTATAGTTGTTTGTTTACATTTAAAGGGGGAAAATCTATAGAGATGAATAATTTGCATTGATATGGATCTTGGTTTTTGGATACAAATTTAATCTCAGTGGTTGTAGAAGTTTGCAATCCCACCAGCAGTGGAGGAGTGTTTTACTTGTTCCAAATCCTTTCTAACATGAGCTGTCACTTCTGTTTTACATCTTAGCCATTCTGATATGCATAAGATAGAATCTCAGAGTTATTTTGATTTGCATTTCCCTGAAAGCTAAGGATGTTGAACTTTTTTTTTTTTTTTAGTGTTTCTCAGCCATTTGAGATTACTCTGTTGATAATTCTCTGTTCAGATCTGTGCTCCATTTTTATTTGGATTGTTTAGTGTGAATATATAGTTTCTTGAGTTATTTCTGTATTTTGGATATTAGCCTCTGTCTGATGCAGAATTGATGAAATTTTTCCTATACTGTTTACTACTATTTTTCCCTATTGATGGTGCCCTTTGCCTTACAGAAGCTTTTCAGTTCAATGAGAATACATTTATTAATTGTCGCTCTTTGTGCCTATGCTGTCACTGTTCTTAAGAAGTTGTCTCCTGTGCCAATGTGTGCAAATCCATTCCCCACTTTCTCATGTATCAGGGTCAGAGTATCTGATGTTATGCTGAAGTCTTTGATCAACTTGGACTTGAGTTTTGCAAGAATGAATAATATATATATATATGTGTGTGTGTGTGTGTCTTCATATATATATATATATATATATATATATATATATATAGAGAGAGAGAGAGAGAGAGAGAGAGAGAGAGAGAGAGAGGGAAGAACTGAAGAAATCAGAAGTATTTGGATAAAGAATACTAACAACCAAGAGATGAAGAAGGATAGACAACTAGCCCAGAATTGAATGTAATAATATAATAAAAGGTTATTTATTTAGGAGTAGATGCACAGATCAAAATCCTCTGCTCGAACAGGGAACAGCAACCAAATCTAGAAGCTGGAAAAGAGGCCAGACACATGCTTTACATCGGCATATATAGTATAGAAGTTCATGCCCAAGTGGGCTGGTAACTTTAAGGCTACTGGCAGTAGGAATTCCTACAGTACATCCTCCTATTGTTTAAATAAGAAAATTCTAAGCATAAAACAAAGTTATATACAATAAGAATAAATATCAGGTATAAAAATTAGAATTACAACCAGCATAAATAATATCAAGCAAGAAACATGTAATAAATGTTTCAATAATTATCCTATCTTAATGAGTTTAAGTCTTGTATAAAAAATAAATTGGCCAAGTCATGAGAGACAGTAACTACTACTATCTAGTCTTCAAACCCATTGAAGACCCAAGAAGGGAAATGATATTACTTGAGTAAGCAGGAAGTACAGGCAAGCAACTTCCAAAATGTGTAACAAATGACAAAGAACTGGCTACCTGGGCAATCACCAAAGTCTCATTTGCAATGTTGGAGCAACCAACATTGGCTAAGGCCTAGAGTAACTGACAGATCATCTTCAGAGGCAGGAAATTTCTCAAAACCATCTTACCCTGTCTTGGCAAGATTTGACAGTCTTTTTTTCTTATATCCTGCCTGTCCTACCCAGACATCATGCATTTGTCAGTGGTTGATGCATGAGCACTTCCTTGCTCAAAGGCAAGGTTTACCAAAAGAAAATAAACTCCAAGTGGAATGTCTTCAGTGCTAAACAGTCTCTTGGGAATAGATTAGTGCTGCCAGGAGAAATCGTGTCTTACATCAAACAGAACCCTCAGTTATTTAAATACTGTAATCTACAGCTCTTTGAAATGGTTTAAGACTACCAATTTATGCAGAATACAATTTCTATGTATCTAAAGAACCTGATTAGTCTAACTATAAGTATGATAAACATAGATGACTATTGATCTATAATTCTTAATACCAATGTAACTTAAAGACAAAGACTTTATATTAGAATATTATAAATAAACAACTGTGTATCAAATGAGGACAATAACCTAGAAATGTAAACAATGTACAAGTATCTTGATCAGAGCTAGAAATGTATGTTGCAATATGATAAATATATCCAAAATGTATCAATGGTAACATTGACTGTCATTATATCTTTCAAGTTTATTAATTTATTAATTAATAAAATATCTACCTGGTATGAGGCCTGGTAAATTGTTTTCGGTGTAATAACCTTTATTGTTCAGGAGGTGTAGTGGTTGCAGAGTCACGAGTAGCAGTGCAACCTGGTGCCAGGAACAGTCCTGAACAGCTTTGTCTTTCTCGCCTGACTGCTGGTTAAATATTGAGAAATATGCCTTGCTTACCAAATTAAAAGCAATTAAATTAATTCCGAACATGGAGCAAAAAGCTCAGAGCTCTCGGGCAGGAAGCATAAAATGGAAGCTGTGCAAGTCACCATGTTGCAGGAAATGCGGCAGTGGGGGTGGAGGGCATCACACTAGGGAAATTTCCAAATCACTGCATGAAGTAAACTTTGCTGTGGCAGCGGTTCTACAAAAAAAAAAAACAAAACAAAACAAAAAAAAAACCACTTATGTAAAAGCAAGCCAAGTTGTTGGGGGTGGGGGACTTTCTGGGCTGTGGACCTAGGTCTTTAATCCAGTCTACCCAGTAGGTGTGCAGTCAGGCTCGACATTGGGCCAGGTGATGAAGGATGCTAAAAAATAAATCCCACACTAGCTCAGAATTGAGTATAATAAAAGGTTATTTATTTAGGGGTGGACTCACAGATCACAATCCTCTGCTCTTACGGGGAACAGCAAATGAATCCCGCAGCCAGAAAAGAGGTTGGACTCATGCTTTACAACGGCATATGTAGTATAAGTGGCCACACCCGAGCGGGCAAGTAACTTAAAGGATACTGGCAGTATTAATTCTACAGCAATAAGATACTTAAAAGTTTTGAAAATTTATAAATTAAGACATTTTATGATATACATCATTTATTGGGGAAAGTTATACTTAAGTACTACAATAAGTAATTATTTAGATACTGTCCTCATAAAGTATCTCACCAACTGCATACCACAATAACCCAATAAGAGACTATATGCAAGATTGATAACCTACCAATTCCTTTGTAAATATATATTATTCAGACTTTTACAATTATCATTTGAATTATTTTTACTCAATGGTTGTGTATATAATCTTTTCAATTATAATTTTATACTCTTGAGATTTTTATTTGTGTATAAAATTAAAGATAAATATACCCCAAACCATTTCCTTCTCCAATTTCTCCAATATCATCTCTAATACGTCACACTTTCCATTTTATTTCTTCTTTTTCTTTTTGTGATAACCCACTAAGTCCAACCAGAGCTGCTGCTACAAGCCTATATGTGGGGCCATGTAAGAGAGTACAGTGATTGTATCAGGTTGCCCAGCATCTAATGAATGGTTCCTCTTCTCTCCACAAATATCACCTGCTAGTAACTCTTCATTAAGGGATAGAGGCTGGTGATTTACTGTTATAGTATTTCCTTATAAAAATATTGTTCAGTTTGCAAACTTATGCCTTCCTTCTATCTGCTTTGAGTAGATTATCTATCTGTTTCTAGCTTGAGGTCCTTACAAATAACACTCCTGGTAAAAATGTCTCATGTCTCCTGTGCATAATAACAAGCTTGTTTTAAATTCTCTAATTTCATCAGCAGAAAAAGCTATCCAATTAAAATTATCATTGATAATTAAGTTCATAGTCATAATGGGGTCTTTTGTTTCTTAGAAACTAAGTAGATAGGCTTCATAATGTTAACTTCATGCAATATTTGAAAGTATTCCCATTCCCATTTCAAATTAAAAGAGAATCTAAATATTCTTGTAAAGAGTAAAACATCTAACTTTTATAATTTAATAAAATTTACTAAAAAAAAAGAGTAAAACATCTATGGAACAGCAATGCAACACTAGCTTTTGTGTACATGATACGCACAAACACACATGCTTGGGCACATACATGCATTTCTTACAGTTATGATGATAGTACTTTGCTTTACAGAAGATTCTCAGTTTCAGGAGGTCCCATTTATTCAATGTTGCTCTTATTGTCTGTGCTACTGGGGTTATACGTAGGAAGTGGTCTCCTGTGTCCATGTGTTGCAGACTACTTCCCACTTTCTCTTCTATCAGGTTTAGTGTGGCCGGATTTTCATTGAGGTCTTTAATCCATTTGGAGTTGAGTTTTGTGCATGGTGATAGATATGGATCTATTTTCATTCTTCTACTGGTTGACATCCAGTTATGCCAGCACCATTTGTTGAAGATGCTTTCTTTCTTCCATTGTATACTTTTAGCTCCTTTGTCGAAAATCAGGTGTTCGTAGGTTTGTGGGTTAATATCCAGGTCTTCGATTTGATTCCATTGGTCAATGTCTGTTTTTATGCCAATACCAAGCTGTTTTCATTACTGTAGTTCTGTGATAGTTTTTGAAATCAGGAATGGTAATGCCTCCGGAAGTTCCATTATTGTATAAGGTTGTTTTGGCTATATTGGGTTTTTGTTTTTCCACATAATGTTGATTTTTGTTCTCTCAAGGTCTGTGAAGAATTTTGTGGGGATTTTGATCGCGATTGCATTGAATTTATAGATTGCCTTTTGTAGAATTGCCATTTATACTATGTTGATCCTACCCATCCAAGAGCATTGAAGATCCTTCCATTTTCTGGTGCCCTCTTCAATTTCTTTCTTCAAAGCCTTAAAGTTCTTGTCAAATAGATCTTTTACTTCCTTAGTTAGTGCTACCCCAAGATACTTTATGCTATTTTGTGGCTATCGTGAAAGGTGAAGTTTCTCTCATTTCCCTCTCTGCTTCTCTATCCTTTGTGTGTAGGAGGCCTACTGATTTTTTTGAGTTGATCTTGTATCCTGCCACATCACTGAAGGTATTTATCATCTGTAGGAATTCTTTGGTAGAGTTTTTGGGGTCACTGATGTACACTCTCATATCATCTGCAAATAATGAAAGTTTGAATGCTTCCTCTCCAATTCGAATCCCCTTGATCTCTTTATGTTGTCTTGTTGCTATTGCTAGAACTTCAATCACTATGTTAAAGAGATATGGTGAGAGTGGACAGCCTTGTCTTGTTCCTGATTTTAGTGGAATGGCTTTGAGTTTCTTGATAATGTAAAATAATATGACAGATTTCTTTCTGTTTAAATACTTTGCATAATTTTTCTATTGATGTCAAATTAGCACAAATTTGGTAGCTTGCCCTGTCTCTATATATTATCTGAAAGTTCTTGTAGATTAATACTCTAAGCACAAGCTAGTTGAGTTTCTACACTATGTTGCAAGAAGGGTGTTGGACTAGTTGAATTTTCTGAACATTTGAATTGGTACAAACTGATTTCCAAGACTCCCCTGATTATTGAAAACATTTATTTCCTCACATTAGTATACTGAAAATTAGCAGTGGGAACAAAGAAACTCTGTTCTGTGCTGTCTAAGACTAGGGAAAGCTTGAGCCTTCTTTTAAAGTCCTTCACTGATATATAATACATTCAGGGTAACTGTATGCATATTCAAAGTCAAATTAAAGGTTTCACTTGGCTCTGTTAAATTCTTCTACTTTTGATATATTTATCAGTTAGAGCGAGTTGTACTTCTCCAATAGGAGAAGAATAAACACTAGAGAGTGAAATGATAAGAACACATAATTACATCTAACACACATTATAATACATTTTCTTTGTATTTTTTTATTATATTGACTTTTGGCAAGACATATTCCAACACTAATTCGACTGTCATCACTTGAGTGCTACATTTTTAATAAACATCTAAGCTATATAAGTTGGGTTTTGAAGTTTAAAAGCTGGGCTTTTGCTTTCTTATTTATAAGCCAATAATTTACAGAATTTGGAACAGGATGAAAATTGGGAACATGACTTATAAGAGATAGGGTGTCTGGCTCTGTTTTCTAATCCCTAGAGATAAATAATGGATATTAGATTTATCTCATTTAAAAATCCTGCTCTCAGGAGCTTTGGTATTTGACAACTAAAATACAGTCATTTACTCAAAAGTGGCCATTACTTTATGCAATAACAAATAACTGTGAAGATGTTTCCAAATTTAGATAACAAAGACAGCCAAGAAATATAAAGCAACCATTCTGTTGTCTGAAAACCACCCATGTCCTTCCTGTCCTTCAGGATTTACACTCCCAGTGCCTTTTTATTAGTCAATGAAAAATTGTGTCTTCATCTATCACTTAAATGGTCCACATTCCTTGAAACTACTGTGACCCAACCAAACTCAGCATCTTCTATGAGGATCAAATCTTTTAGCATATATGAATTAATTCCATTCTATTGATTAATTAACCAAAGCCTAATTTAATTAAGCCAACCAGCTCTTTTGAGTATCCTGCATATTTTTGATGAAATAAGAAATCTTTCTCTTCTTTTTAACCCTACTTTCCCACAGTCAGAAAATATCAGTTCTTGAAACAATGAGTAATTTTTATAAAACTTTCCTTCCTTAGCTAAAATAACAAATGGATTTCCTAACTTACTCTCAAAAAGTGCCCGAGGGTGTATGCTTAGTATGCTTTCTCATTTCAATATCATAAAACATTTGGGGTTCTCATTTGTTTTTCAATTGAATTGTAGCCCAGAGCAATAACTGTAAAAAACTTGTCAATTAGTACATAGTTTTCACTTTTGTTACTTAAAGCTATCATCAAAAAATTAGTATGAAGGAAATTTACATTATGTTTAACTTTTGAACATTTTTTTAACAAAATATACTCTTTTACACACATATTGGGGATTCTATAGCTGTATTGAATTGTACATTATATATTCATTATAATCATCTATATTTATATTCGGTGTTTTAATACTTTTGAAATCATTCTGTATATTCAATTAAGACTAGCTTGTATGTGAGTAGATGGTATTTTTCAAAATAAGAATTGAAATAATTTTCAAGAAAATTCAGATTGCTCAAACAACCCCCCAACAAACTGAAATGCTTCTTTATCTAGCCAGGTGGGTAGTACATCTTCAACCTCTTTATTCAGGACATTAAGTCAAATAGGTTGGGACTTCAAGGCCAGCCTGGGCTATGTATATAAACTCTATAAGAAGGAATAAACGAATGAACAAAGGAAGTAAATAGAAATAGCTTTCATTATGCCTCCACCTAGCTTTGATCCTCAAGGTCACCTTCATGTCCAAGATGGCAGCTAACGTTTCAGGTATCATATCTAACAAAGAAAGGATAGGCAGAGTGCCTCATGTCTCTATTACTTTTCTTCAAACCTTCTCTGAAGTTTTCAACATTATTTTGAACATCGTTGGAGGTAATGGTTTGCTTGACTATATCTATCTCCCAAAGAAAGCAGACAATAAACTATGCTGGAAACAGAAATCGATGCAGCTGGAGATGTGGAGAATGGATTTAGGAATGGAAACCAACACGTCACTGTGCTCACAGGTCTATGTTTACACACACAGACAAAGATACGCACTCACACATGCACACAATAGGTGTACATGTAGACTTAGACTTGGAAAAAGTTCATGGTTATCTGCTTTCTCACTTAATCCATGTCTGGTTTCAACTACTTTGTGATTCATAAGCAAATATGTCACAGCTTCACTGAAATTTTACCAAGAGAAGCAGCAGGCTCCTGCCGAACCTTGACAGCGAGGATGCAGCTGTGTCAGGTGTCACTGATAGAGCATCCATCCTTGGTAAATGGGTTAAGTAAGGGCTCAAGTGCATGCTGTGCAAATAAAGCTCTCTCTTACCCTTAATTTCCATCCTTGGTTAGTGTACTGTTGGATTTCAAGGATACAAAAGTTCCAGTATCAGTCCCAGACATACACAAGTCATACAGATTTTACTGAAACCCTTCCCCCGCCCAGAAAAATGTATCCTACCCCAAATACAGCACTAAGAGTTCGGAGAGAGAAAGGGAGGGAGGGAGAGTGGAAGGGAGGGAGAGAGGAGAGAGAGAGAGGGAGGGAGAGAGAGAAGTTAAGACATTCCCATCAGTGCTTTGAGAGCTTCCATATGGTATTAGTTTGTCAAAATATTTCTGTAGGCGTGCTGCCGGAACTTTCTGCCCACACACATGTTTAGTAGTTAAACCATCAGTAATTCCACTGATTCCTTCAAGGAGTCAGCATCTTTCTTTTCTTCTCCAACCCATTTAAAAAAAAAATCAAAGCCTTAGTGGGTTCATTTTAGTCAGCTAGTTTCAGTTGGAAGGTAACTTGGCTACTACAGCACCTACGATTTATCAAGCTACAGCTTTCCCTACATTTATTTATCCACAGGATTTCTATATTTCTAATTATCTGAATTCTCTCAGACAATGTCTTCAGGATTGACATCTTTCTGTTTTACTCTGAAACTGCACTTCTATAATTGCTTTGGCAACAGCACAACAAAGCCAACATCACCCAGAGACCATAATTTGAAGAAATATTTATCAACAGAGGGAAATTGGAGCTTGATCTATAACAGGACATTAGAAATGCTCAGACATTTCATTATTAGAATTTCGAAAAAGTAGATAAAGAACTAATTTGATGTGTTATCAATTGATATCATAAAGTAGAATTTAAATTTACTATTATTAATATTAAAATTCATGTAATTGAAATTTTGAAAACTGTTTTTTAAGTGGGTTCCTTATGATTTTTATATGCACATAACACCTGTCTTCTCATTCATTATTTCTTTGTGTGGAAAACTTGGAATATGTAGAGATTGTTAGAAGTTAAGGATAATGTTGTGGTCTAGAGAGATGGCACAGGAGTTAAGAGCACTGGCTGCTATTTCTGGGGTCCTGAGTTCAATTCCAAGCAACCACATGATGACTCACAACCATCTGTAATGAGATCTGATGCCCTTTTCGAGATTGTGGGCATACATGCAGGCAGAACACTGTATACATATTAATTAAATAAATAAATAAATAAATCTTTTTTTTTTTTAAGAATTCTCTAAAAAAAAAATAATGTTCCTACAGAGAACCCAAGTTCATTTCCTAGGTCACCATCAGGTAGCTCACAATTGCACACACCATCTTATTTCCAGCTTCTAATTTTAATGTTTTTAACTGTTTGGAGGGGTGCGGAGAAGGGGCAATTTTTATCTGCCCTTTGAGAATTTCATACCTTGTATTTTGGCCATATTCATCCCTTAGCCTAACCTACCCACACTCCTTTGTGTCTTGTTCTTCGCTTTCAGTTCCAATTTGTGCTGCCCATAGATACTTGGATGTATAACCTTGAATGGGAACTTTGGTGGACCTAATAGGGACCACACCCTTAAAGAAAAATAACTCCCCTTCCAGAACCTACCAATTACCAAAAACTCCTAAGCTAAGGGTAGACATCTATGCACACTTTTCCTCTCCATGCGAGGATCTTGTTTTGCCTGAGCTGAGCTTGCTTTGCTCTTGTCAGACTGTCACAAACACTATGAGTTCTTATATGCAACTGTCCCGCTGTGTCTCATAAACCTTGATTCCTTATAGTCATCCACAGCCTCTGGCTCTTAAAGTCTTTTTGTATCCTCTTTCTCATGGATCCCTGAGATTTCGAAGGAAGAGGAGTAATGTAAATGTCCCGTTTAGGACAAAGTAATTCACAGTTTCTTGTCTTCTGCACTTTTATCCGCTGTGAATCTCTTTGAAAATCATTATCTATTGAGGCTTCTTGGATAAGGAACAGGAGATGCAATAATCAGTAGGTGTAATGATAAGTCATTGGGCATCAATTTAATATTATGTCCTCTTAGATTAATAATAACAGGTTCTTCTCTATGGTATACTGACTTGTCTTAGGCTTTTGTTATAGGTTCTTGACTCGGATAAAGGTGACAAGAAAAGCTATGAGGATTTATCTTATATCAATCAGATTGGCTAAGATCAGAACAATGAATGATGCTAAATGCTAGCACAGATGCAGGGGGGAAATTATTCAAAGCTGGCAAGTGTGCAAAATTAATGCTGCCACTGCTGAAACAATATGGAAGCTTCCCATAAGACAGATGTGGAATCACCACTACTCTTGAGAACAAGCCCAAAGAACTCTATGTTTTTCTATGAATTTGTATCCTCATCATATGTATTGTTACTCCACTCATACTATCCAGAATATGTAAACAACATGCACGTCCATCAGTTGATGAAGGGATGATCAAAATGTGACACATTTCCATAATGAAACATTCATTCCATAACTTTTAAAATTGAAAATATGACATTATTAAATAAATGGATATTGCTGGAAATAACCATTCTGCTATTGACATCTTCTACAATGTTTTAATCCTTATTTACCGTATTTTTGGTTCAAGGATTCGGTTTGATTCTTAAAGCTACTTTCATCTTTCTGTTAACTTTCCTAGTTAAAATGCTGAATAATTCCTGATTTCTATAAGTTTCTTAAAAGAGTAAATTTCTGTTTTCTAACCAAGATTTGTGAGTGCTGACTGATTGCATCATTTTTCTGGTTTCTCTGTTTGACCGCTAGGTGAGACCATGGTTCCCTCTACATTCTTGACAATTATGAGTATACAGCATTATTTGGATATGAAAAGTTCAATATTTATTTCAATCTTAATGTTACTTTTCATCTTCCCATCTTTCCAGAAATTCTTATCTGACTGCTAAGTCTATAGTCACATCACTTAATTTGGCACTAGATGGCACCCTAAGTCCAAGTTTATAATGATTCTTCAAGGTATGTTGACACCAGTACAACACTAGAGGGTAGTCCAAGAGCATGTGTGTTTAAAGTCGGTAGTTGATGTGTTGTTTCACATGAAAAGAATGGATAACTAAAGAGGTCTGTCCATCCCTGCAAACTTCTACTGGCACGAGTGGGCTCACATGACCTTGTCCATGTTCACCAGTATTGCAGTCAGCTACATGGATTTCTAATCTTGAACAGAAGAATTGCTGAAGTACCAGCTTTGTGTTCTTAGGTCTTTCCCATAGCTACCAGTGGGTACAAACATGCAATACTGCTCTATGCAATCAGTTCATAGTTTGGCAAGACCAACAAAACTGAGCTAGGACAAAGAACCACAAGGCTATTGGCTGTTGTTGATTAGAGTCACGTGGCCAACATCATTGCAACCAGTCTCATGTGATTCTGGAAAGAAAAATCTAAGAACCACATCTCTTTGGCAATAAATGAGCTTCTCTGTTTTTTTGTTTGTTTGTTTGTTTTGTTTTGTTTTGTTTTTTCATGGGCCTGGGCGGGGAGAATACAAGATTGTATTCAGTTTAAGATTTCAACAGCCTAACACTATGTTCTAAAGCAAAAGCCCCACGGGCCTGAACATGGAGCACAATCCCCACTTTGTATGAGTGAACATTCAAAGGCTGTTTCTGATCCTTAGCCTGTTGTCACTTCTCTGGTGTGACCGTCATCACATGGCCTAGAATTGAACTTCCAAGTGTCACAGTGCTGGGGCGATCCATGTGTTTATGGAGTTCCTTTCTCCCTGAGGTTGGAGAAGAGTTTGCAATTGCAAACCTGTTGATACCTGGATAATGCTTCTCAAGTGACAAACACTGTGGGCACTGGCCTGTGGTTTTGGTCAAGAAAAAATGTAAATAACAGATGCAATTGTACTAATTATGTACAATATTATGTTTTAAATTATGTGCACATTAGGAAATATGAATATGTATTAATTAATAATAAAAACAAAGCAATAAATACATTAACTAATAATAAAACTGACTAGTTATATAAAATTCATTACTCTAAGTAATTATCAATTATATATGAATATTTAGGAATCAATCTCTTCATTTTTAAAAAATATAATGTCACATAAATATTAGAGTCACCATAATTTATACCTATTTATTCAAATGTTTTAACATTTTATACCCTCTCAAGATGTCTTAACCAAGGTGATTTCTATGGATTAAACTTCTACATTCTCAGAACTTGAAATGACACAAATGCATTGCATGTCAATTTAGTTGATATATTTTTGCACGCTGCTTTATGGTGCAACTTCCTGCATCTGTGTCCACTAATTGTCTTGTGTAGAAATGCAATAGAAATAGAAACTCTATTATTAAATATGAGTTGTAATCTTAGAAATCTAATAATATTTAGTTCTTCACACAGATTCAGAAAGTGCATCATTCTGTGAGAAAAAATCCAAGTTCTTTTGATTCTGTTTCTTCCCGAAAGGCACTGGTTATTAAAAAGATATGTTTCACATGTGTGGCAGAGATATCACATAAAAATATGTGTTCTCTTTAGATACTACAGACCAACAGTTCTGCATCTGAAGACCACCTACCTGTGACCACTTTACAAGGAGGTTTTCTCTTCTTTCGCCATCACACACCCTTTACCGCACATGCCATTTTTTATACAAGAAAAATAATATGGTGTTCTCTTACCTCACTATAAAACTTAAAATCTATAAATTGGGAAAGACATAGTCATATATAAGGTACTATGAAATTATGTAACTATCTTTGCCCCAGATTATTTATACTGAGACTTACTGGCTTAATTACTACAAAGTTTAGGTATAATTTTATCTTTTTCTACACACATATATCCTTTACAAAGTACTTCTCACTTATTTCTGAAAATCCATGTGCAGAACTTGCAATTCACAGAAATTAAATTGAAGGAAACATTTGAAACCTGTTCCAGCTGACTGCTGTTACTATTACAAATTACTGATGTCACAGCACCGTTGGGAATCTTAAATTCTTCTGTGCTAGGCTGCCCTTTCCACAGACAATTTTCTGTGAGGAAATGCACTATCTCAGTTACTTGTGGTTTTTCTCAAGACTCATAAATTTTTGGTGAAATTATAAATTCTCAGTGAGGGACAAAGTTCCAAGCCAAAAAATAAGGACATCTGATCTCACCACTAAGAGAACAGTGATGGGTGTTTTGTTACAGAAACCAGTATTGTTTTATTAGTTAATCAATGTATTCTTTAAGGAATACATACAATTTAGGATGGAACCATTTGGCAAGTCACAGCCATATCTTGTAAAGGAAAATCATAGATGGTATTTAAACATACAATTTATGTTGTTATGTAGGTAGTTTTTAATTCTGTCATAAATACAATATACATAGATATCGGAAACTCTGTGAATCAATTTTGTTAAAATTTTAAAGAATCATAAAAATCAGTATCCTCTTCCACAATACAGATTATATTCATAACCTAATATTCTAGCTGTGTCCTTAATTTTTAAAATAATTTACAATTTGTTCACCTCTTCTTTGTTTATTTATATTACCTGAAGTGAATTAATAGTTCTACTTTGAGTTTATTTTTGAAATGAAAAAGTATATATTTTATGTGTCATCACAAGAGTATTAAAAACTATTTGAAGGAACTCTTCAAGTTACCAGAGGAGAAAAGTAATTATCAATAACACCCAGCAACAAACTCTGGAACCTACAATGGTGAACTGCCTGTAAGATATACAAGTAAAATAGCACAGTTATAAAAGTAACAAATCCCTTTTTGGAATGCATTTGAAATCCATTCTATAAGCTTGAAGCAATATCTGACCTTGCTAAATAGGCAACGAACTTGAGATTAGTCACTTCATGGGTCTACAGAGAAGCCTATTGTTCTGCTAAAGGAGCATAATAATAGTGATTCTTAATGTCATGGACAAGAGCATCACTCAATCCTTCTTAGACAGGATTCTTCTTGCAGTAGATGATAGTCAACGCAGAGACCCACAACTGGACAAAGCGTAGAGAAGGACTGATTTTGGACCACTCAGTCCTAAATGAAATATCTTCATCACATTCAGGGGTCAATGCAGAAGAGGCAGAAAGATTTTTAAGAACTAGAGGTGGCAGATGATTCTAAGGAAACAGTGCCATCCAGATACGACAAGACCAATGCACTATGAACTCACAGAGACTATGACAGCATGCACAGGATCTGGATAGGTTCCAGTCAGACAAAACTGGGAAGGAGAAGAGGACACAAAGTTCGACTCCTAGCCAAGAAGTTCTTTGCAATTGACATCCATTGGAGAAAAAGAAAATTAATTTTCCTCAGTGGAGTGTCAGTGGCTATATTAAACACACTGTTTGTTAGGCCTAGTACTTGGAAATCGTTGGCCAACACAAAGCAGATTCCAATTTATTTTTGTGTTGTTGGTTTTGTTTTGGTAATTTTTGTCTTGTTGGGTTTTATTTGTTTGATTGTCTTGATTTTTTGCTTTAGAGATAAGGGGTGGAGAGAGAACATGAAATTGTGTGAGTAGGATGGTAAGGAAGATCTTGGAAGAGTTGGGGCAAGGATTGAAGGTGATAAAAGTGTATTATATGAAAAATGCTTTAGAAAGCAAATTCTCATCAATGTGAAGTCAGACAGAACATAACAAACTCCTTTGAGCTAATTTAAGTTTTTATACTATCCTCATCTCAAGATTCCTCATTTTCAAATAGATCACCTCTTCACGTTGTGCTCAATAATTGGCAACTATGGTTTTATTATTTTATTTTTATGATTATCCAGTTTTTCATAATGCAATTCTATAATAATTTGTTTATGTGGATATGTTATGGTAAAATACATGTTAACTTTAACCAGGCATGAAAATATTATATAATGGGGTACTGAAATTCAATGACCTTTCGAACTGTCTAAATTTAAGTATCAGAAGGTACATTACATCAGAATTTTTTCTTCCTTATCTTTTGTTTAAATTTTTTTTCTACATAGATGTTACTTTTCTAAGGTTCAATTTGCTTAGCATTGCAGGAATCTTTTGATGGATTTTAACTAATCATTTCCAATATGATGATGAATTTCAAACTATTAAGCATCAGATCATTTGTATGTTATATTTTGACACCCAAGTGTGATAGGTATACTCACAATATTTTTGTTATGACTTTTATGGAGACAGTGGTTTTAATTATTTGTGTTTGGGGGGAAGAGCTATTTTAGTTGTTATGGGCACTTTGTGCTACAAAGTACCTAAGGTTGGTTCTTAGCACCAGTGTAAGAAGTTAAGCATACCCTGTGAATACAACATCCAGGAATCAATGTTCTTAATGCCCTCCACAGGCACTTGCTCACAAAGACACACAAAAATTAATACAAGTAAATAAATACATTGTAAGTTTTCTAGGGAAAAATAAGTAGGTAGAAAACCAAAAAAAGTGTTTAAAGTTAAACAGCAAATTCTGTTCCAGTGAATAAACTACTCTTGTCAGGATTTTAAACACTTCAATATCTCCTACAGTGAGTCATCAGCATCAGTGGACATCATGTTTTTTGCCTCTGGGTACCAACCTGAATAATACTACACTAGCTGGCACATTAGAACTCTTCTGAAAGGAGTCAAGCAGCTACATGGAAAAGCAGCAGCTTAACTGCTGCCATATTGGTTTCTCCAGTAAATATATTATAATCTTTATTGCTTATAAAATCTGAATTTGCTTTGAAATTTTACTCTAGTTGCCAAATAAACACTAGCTCTTCAGCATATGTTTTATAACAACTGCAAGCATAGAGTTGTATGAAAAATCATTTTGCAATGTACGTGGCATTTTCTTCTTTGCTTATACATGAGTAACTTTGTGTCTGAGAAGAAAGGCCTTTTCTTGAAAGGACTTGTAATGCAGAGATGGGCAGAAATTATCCAAAGTGCTACAATGATGTTCCTATTTGAAGTGGTACATCCCTTCTAAAATTCTTAGCAAACCCTCTTTGTGCAATTTAAATTCTGCTATTTCTAGAGAGCAAGAGACGGATGTTTGTAAATTTTCTTTGCCTTGATTAAACATCAGTCAGTGTGTTGTAATGTTTATAATTTTTAAAATGATTATTATAGAAAAGCAGACGTAATGAGGTCCCCATTTCATTTCTCCAAATGGCTATCTGTAGTTGTAATGATAAAATTCATTAATGGTGCTTGA